>NC_088201.1:235178972-235281746 GCF_037126465.1 Ornithodoros turicata | reverse complement strand
TCGGAGGCAAAGGGAAATAAAATGGCAGAAGTTATTTTGATCTAAATTAAGTTCAAGTTTTAGAAAAGACTGGACAAAATGAACGGAATGGGCATCGGAGAACGACAGAGGTGTGTCATATCTTGAGTGAGGGATAAATATGAGTGCCATTGAAGTCAAATTTGGGTCAGAACATCAGGAGGCAAAGGGAAATAAAATGGCAGAAGTTATTTTGATCTAAATTAAGTTCAAGTTTTAGAAAAGACTGGACAAAATGAACGGAATGGGCATCGGAGAACGACAGAGGTGTGTCATATCTTGAGTGAGGGATAAATATGAGTGCCATTGAAGTCAAATTTGGGTCAGAACATCAGGAGGCAAAGGGAAATAAAATGGCAGAAGTTATTTTGATCTAAATTAAGTTCAAGTTTTAGAAAAGACTGGACAAAATGAACGGAATGGGCATCAGAGAACGACAGAGGTGTGTCATATCTTGAGTGAGGGATAAATATGAGTGCCATTGAAGTCAAATTTGGGTCAGAACATCAGGAGGCAAAGGGAAATAAAATGGCAGAAGTTATTTTGATCTAAATTAAGTTGAAGTTTTAGAAAAGACTGGACAAAATGAACGGAATGGGCATCGGAGAACGACAGAGGTGTGTCATATCTTGAGTGAGGGATAAATATGAGTGCCATTGAAGTCAAATTTGGGTCCGAACATCAGGAGGCAAAGGGAAATAAATTGACAGAAGCTATTTTGCTCTAAATTAAGTTGAAGTTTTAGAAAAGACTGGACAAAATGAACGGAATGGGCATCGGGAGAACGACAGAGGTGTGTCATATCTTGAGTGAGGGATAAATATGAGTGCCATTGAAGTCAAATTTGGGTCCGAACATCAGGAGGCAAAGGGAAATAAAATGGCAGAAGTTATTTTGATCTAAATTAAGTTGAAGTTTTAGAAAAGACTGGACAAAATGAACGGAATGGGCATCGGAGAACGACAGAGGTGTGTCATATCTTGAGTGTGGGATAAATATGAGTGCCATTGAAGTCAAATTTGGGTCACAACATCAGGAGGCAAAGGGAAATAAATTGGCAGAAGTTATTTTGCTCTAAATTAAGTTCAAGTTTTAGAAAAGACTGGACAAAATGAACGGAATGGGCATCGGAGAACGACAGAGGTGTGTCATATCTTGAGTGAGGGATAAATATGAGTGCCATTGAAGTCAAATTTGGGTCCGAACATCAGGAGGCAAAGGGAAATAAATTGACAGAAGGTATTTTGATCTAAATTAAGTTGAAGTTTTAGAAAAGACTGGACAAAATGAACGGAATGGGCATCGGAGAACGACTGGAGGTGTGTCATATCTTGAGTGAGGGATAAATATGAGTGCCATTGAAGTCAAATTTGGGTCAGAACATCAGGAGGCAAAGGGAAATAAATTGACAGAACCTATTTTGATCTAAATTAAGTTGAAGTTTTAGAAAAGACTGGACAAAGTGAACGGAATGGGCATCGGAGAACGATGGAGGTGTGTCATATTTTGAGTGAGGGATAAATATGAATGCCATTGAAGTCAAATTTGGGTCCGAACATCAGGAGGCAAAGGGAAATAAATTGACAGAAGCTATTTTGCTCTAAATTAAGTTGAAGTTTTGGAAAAGACTGGACAAAATGAACGGAATGGGCATCGGAGAATGATAGAGGTGTGTCATATCTTGAGTGAAGGATAAATCTGAGTGTCATTGACGTCAAATTTGGGTCCGAACATCAGGAGACAAAGGGAAATAAATTGACAGAAGCTATTTTGCTCTAAATTAAGTTGAAGTTGTAGAAAAGACTGGACAAAATGAACAGAATGGGCATCGCAGAGCTATAGAGGTGTGTCCTGTCTTGACTGAGAGATAAATATGAGTGCCATTGAAGTCAAATTTGGGTCAGAACGTCAGGAGGCAAAGGGAAATAAAATGGCAGAAGTTACTTTGCTCTAAAATAAGTTGAAGTTTTAGAAAAGAGTGGACAAAGTGAACGGAGTGGGCATCGAAGAGCGGTAGAGGTTTTTAGCGGTTGAGCGGCTTTTCAGGGCGGCTCAACAATGTTACGGGTTCTTGCTTGAACACGCAACTTTGCGATTTTTTAGAAGAAAAACCGTGCGAGCTTCAAACGTTTTCTGCGCATTACTTGGAGTGGTCTGAACTTGTAAAAAATTAGTTGGTGGAAGTTTCTTTCATAGGTAGTCCGAAAAAAAATCGCAATGTCAGTGGATTTGGAGGGTATTTCACCGAACGCTCCCAGGCGAATGATCCGCGGCGGACGGGTGTCGACCGGCTTTGGCTTTGTGAAGACAGTCCAATTTTGACTTTTTGCCAATGTGAAGCCGCACACACCCAGAGCGCGTTCGCGCGCGCCCTGGTTTACTGCTTTGTGCGGGTCCAAAGCCCCCTAGCGGCCATTCAACGCGCTTCCGGGAAAAATACTTTGTGTGGTTCGACTTTCCATCAATGGCAACATTATAAATTTTTTCTCGGAAATCCGCGATGGTCGAGCCACGCGACTGGGACGATTGACCTGGAATGACTCTTCACTCGTGCGACATAGAACCACAACTTCGTTTGCGGCTATCATTTTATATATTGTATCCAGCTGTGGCTATGAAGCATAATTTACGCATTTTTTTACGCAATTGATACCGAAAAATCTCGGTCTTCGGTGCATAAACTAAAGCTTGAAATATAAAGTACTGTTGATATTAATCACTGTTTCTTATTGGTAGCGTTAATAGTTTAGCTACACATGCGCTGACTAATTGTATTGAAAATACATAGTCACACATGAGTTACTTTACAACTCTACACTGCCAAATGGACCAACAGCTCCTGATTGTCTGCTAATTGGGAGGTCACTTAGATACCGAGAGACCAAATGGAACAGGAGTTCCCTAACAGAAGGACTAATTAGATCCATAATGTCCAAATGAGTGACCGATTGGAATGCATGGATCCTAATGGATCTTCCAATTGGTGCTGAACTACCAACTGGACGGTCCCATCGGAACTGAAAGATCCAACTGGTTATAACACGGGACCTGTTGGGTCCTATTCATACCAATGACAAACTCCAACTGGACCAATTCCTTTTTTTGTTTGTTTGTTTTTGGCTGGGTTAAGTAATCCCGGGCGCGAATGAACTGTTCCCGGAGCACCAACTTAACGCGCCTAGTGGCGGCACTTACACGAAAACATAATGCTCTCACTAATTGGATATGACGCACGCTCATTGATCCTTAGCGAGTGACGTTTTCTCGTTCTTCCAGGCAACGAAATCCGGCTCACTATCACCATCCGCCGGCTTCTCTTGTTCTGCATTCTATGGAGTCACAGTTAAACTACGCTACGATTTTGAGGTTTTAAACGCACAAGGAATAACGACTAGAACGTACCCAGAACGGTACTTAGGGTACGGTAAGGGTACAACTTGGCTACTTGGTAAATTAACTCCATACACTAAAGCTCCACGCGCTTCGATTAAACGTGCGCATGCCGTGAGAAACACAAGGAATACTCAAACACATCAAGTCTTTTTCTCGTCTTTATTGGTTGCAACGTCACTGGGGTTACAGTGGAAGACGTCGAACCTCCAGATGTCTGAACTTGACTGACGAGATCGGCATTTTCTTCGCTGTTACAGCAGAGTGCTTCGCTAAAACGATAAGGTGCATATTTTGCTGGTTTTACAGATGAAAGAATCCTGGGTGCTTTCCTGGATCTCACAGTCCTTTTTTTTTCTTTTCATATTTCGCTTACGGTGTCCGCCGCAACGTCTTCTTGATCTCCGTGAAATTCTCCAGGGTATATACTCTTTGGGCTCACCATTCGTTCCACGACATGGCCTGCGCTGACGTTTTCGTCGCTGTTACCCAGAGTGCTTCGCTAAAACGATGAGGTGCATATTTTGCAGGTTTTCCAGATGAAAGAATCCTATGTGCGTTCGTGGATCTCGCCGTCCTTTTTTTCTTTGCATATTTCGCTTACGGTATCCGCCGCAACGTCTTCTTGATCTCTGTTCCAGGACATATCCTTGCAGATGAAATTCTCCTGGGTATATACTCTTTGGCCTCACCATTCGTTCCACGACATGGCCTGCACTGATATTTTCGTCGCTGTTACAGCAGAGTGCTTCGCTCAAACGATGAGGAGCATATTTTGCAGGTTTTGCAGATGAAAGAATCCTATGTGCGTTCGTGGATCTCGCCGTCCTTTTTTTTTCTTTGCATATTTCGCTAACGGTGTCCGCCGCAAGGTCTTCTTGATCTCTGTTCCAGGACATATCCTTGCAGATGAAATTCTCCTGGGTATATACTCTTTGGCCTCACCATTCGTTCCACGACATGGCCTGCGCTGACATTTGCGCCGCTGTTACAGCAGAGTGCTTCGCTCAAACGATGAGGTGCATATTTTGCAGGTTTTGCAGGTGAAAGAATCCTATGTGCGTTCGTGGATCTCGCCGTCCTTTTTCTTTTTTCTTTTGCATATTTCGCTTGCTGACATCATTGTCACATTAACTGCCCAACTGAGAAGCGTATATCACGTTCTTATCTTATTTCCGTGCTCCGCCATGCCTTCTCAGGAAGTGACAGAGTAGATAGCGTTCTTTTGGTCTCAGTTTCCGTGTCTGAATCTCCAACGACTGTGTTGACGAGAGGATATTTCATGAGCCTTCTGAATGTAGATGACGACCTTGATGACTTCGACGATTTTCTATTTTCGAAGACAACTTTCTCTGGCCCACGGCCCAAGCCGCCTGCGCAGAGTCTTCTTTTATAATATCTGCGCAGGCGGTAAAGACGTTCCATTTTCTGCTCCAACGTGGCTGGCGACTTTGCAACTTTGGATGCCAGACCACGCGGAGCTTGTGTAGATGACCTCGGATTCCAGTGTTGCAATATGTTGAAACACAATATATGCTGCTGGCGACGTAGATGTATACAGGCGTCTTTGATCAGTAGTAGAGTAGATGTACACATATTTTGCTCCATTGGAAGTAGATAGGTAGATGATGACATTTTTCCGTTTTGGTGGCGGCATTCAGAGCCTCGTTGGCCGGGTTCGCCGTGGTGTTTCGAACCCGTTACCAGCTCCCACCACGGGGAGGTGAGGTTGAATGCCGCAGTTGTTGGGAGCCAATGAATCCGAGGTCGTGATGGGGGTCCGGGGACAGGCAAGGAGGTCGAAGTCAGAAAAAGCAATTCAGAGGCGCTCACAGTTCGTTGAGGTGTCGGATGAGGATCTCGATGATGTCCATGGGCATGGCGAGTGACGTGTCGTGGGATGAAAGGACGGAACGGACGATGGAATGAATGAGGCGAGTTGATTCGTCCTCAGTGAGGCGGCGGTGGTGGCGAGAGATGAAGTACCTTGCGAAGTCCAGGCACTCGTCCTGCAGGCAGAGATTGTCCTGCAGGACGTCACAGATGAGGTTTACCGTGGCGGAGATGTAGCCGTCGACGTTGCGACAAAAATCTAGTTCATTCCGGAGGCCGTGAAAAGCCCCCGGAATGCGCGACACGATGCGACGATAGTGGAGGTGGATCATGATCGGCACCGCGTCCGGCGATGGTAGACGACGGAAGATCAGGGCGGACAGGAAGCTAAAGAAGCGACTCATCGTAGAGCAAGGGCGTCAGCGAGACGAGAAAGGTTGAAGGGGTAAATTGGAATGGGGAAATTCAAGGCGGTAAACCCTTCTCATCTTTGGTGAAACGGTGGTTCGGCACTTCACGGTTTGGGTGCGCGACCGTTCAACTGTATTAGGAGAACGTAATTACGAGGGAAAATGCGTTATTGCTCGACACGAATGCTGGGTTAGGACAGGGCGTGTGTGTTGGTAACACACGGTAGGATGGTGCTACAATGTGCTTCGGATATGAGTGTGCATATTTTTTTTTTCGGGGGACACGGTCACCTCTCTTGGCAATTTAATTTTGCCGGAAGGTAGTAACAAAATATAGCTATCAATCACTATTGCAATAAACTAAGTTGCAGTTCAGAAAAGAGTAGATGAAGCGAACTGAATGGGCATCCGAGAGCGATAGAGAGGTGTGCCCAATCTTCACTGAAGAATAGATATGAGTCCCATTGAAATCAAATTGAGTCAGAACATCAGGACGCAAAAGGAAATAGGATGGCAGAAGTTATTTTGCTCTAAAGTAAGTTGAAGTTTAGAAAAGACTGGATAAAGTGAACGGAATGGCCATCGCAGAGCGATAGAGGTGTGCCCAATATTGACTGAGGAATATATATGAGTCCATTGAAATCAAATTGGGTCAGAACATCAGGACGCAAAAGGAAATAGGATGGGAGAAGTTATTTGGCTCTAAAGTAAGTTGAAGTTTAGAAAAGACTGGATGAAGCGAACTGAATGGGCATCCGAGAGCGATAGAGGTGTGCCCAATCTTGACTGAGAAATAGATATGAGTCCATTGAAATCAAATTGGGTCAGAACATCAGGACGCAAAAGGAAATAGGATAGCAGAAGTTATTTTGCTCTAAAGTAAGTTGCAGTTTAGAAAAGAGTGGATGAAGCGAACTGAATGGGCATCCGAGAGCGATAGAGGTGTGCCCAATCTTGACTGAGAAATAGATATGAGTCCATTGAAATCAAATTGGGTCAGAACATCAGGACGCAAAAGGAAATAGGATAGCAGAAGTTATTTTGCTCTAAAGTAAGTTGCAGTTTAGAAAAGAGTGGATGAAGCGAACTGAATGGGCATCCGAGAGCGATAGAGGTGTGCCCAATCTTGACTGAGAAATAGATATGAGTCCATTGAAATCAAATTGGGTCAGAACATCAGGACGCAAAAGGAAATAGGATAGCAGAAGTTATTTTGCTCTAAAGTAAGTTGAAGTTTAGAAAAGACTGGATTAAGTGAACGGAATGGCCATCGCAGAGCGATAGAGGTGTGTCCAATCTTGACTGAGGAATAGATATGAGTCCATTGAAATCAAATTGGGTCAGAACATCAGGACGCAAAAGGAAATAGGATGGCAGAAGTTATTTTGCTCTAAAGTAAGTTGCAGTTTAGAAAAGAGTGGATGAAGCGAACTGAATGGGCATCCGAGAGCGATAGAGGTGTGCCCAATCTTGACTGAGAAATAGATATGAGTCCATTGAAGTCAAATTGGGTCAGAACATCAGGACGCAAAAGGAAATAGGATAGCAGAAGTCATTTTGCTCTAAAGTAAGTTGCAGTTTAGAAAAGAGTGGATGAAGCGAACTGAATGGGCATCCGAGAGCGATAGAGGTGTGCCCAATCTTGACTGAGAAATAGATATGAGTCCATTGAAATCAAATTGGGTCAGAACATCAGGATGCAAAAGGAAATAGGATAGCAGAAGTTATTTTGCTCTAAAGTAAGTTGCAGTTTAGAAAAGAGTGGATGAAGCGAACTGAATGGGCATCCGAGAGCGATAGAGGTGTGCCCAATCTTGACTGAGAAATAGATATGAGTCCATTGAAATCAAATTGGGTCAGAACATCAGGACGCAAAAGGAAATAGGATGGCAGAAGTTATTTTGCTCTAAAGTAAGTTGCAGTTTAGAAAAGAGTGGATGAAGCGAACTGAATGGGCATCCGAGAGCGATAGAGGTGTGCCCAATCTTGACTGAGAAATAGATATGAGTCCATTGAAATCAAATTGGGTCAGAACATCAGGACGCAAAAGGAAATAGGATAGCAGAAGTTATTTTGCTCTAAAGTAAGTTGCAGTTTAGAAAAGAGTGGATGAAGCGAACTGAATGGGCATCCGAGAGCGATAGAGGTGTGCCCAATCTTGACTGAGAAATAGATATGAGTCCATTGAAATCAAATTGGGTCAGAACATCAGGACGCAAAAGGAAATAGGATGGCAGAAGTTATTTTGCTCTAAAGTAAGTTGCAGTTTAGAAAAGAGTGGATGAAGCGAACTGAATGGGCATCCGAGAGCGATAGAGGTGTGCCCAATCTTGACTGAGAAATAGATATGAGTCCATTGAAATCAAATTGGGTCAGAACATCAGGACGCAAAAGGAAATAGGATGGCAGAAGTTATTTTGCTCTAAAGTAAGTTGCAGTTTAGAAAAGAGTGGATGAAGCGAACTGAATGGGCATCCGAGAGCGATAGAGGTGTGCCCAATCTTGACTGAGAAATAGATATGAGTCCATTGAAATCAAATTGGGTCAGAACATCAGGACGCAAAAGGAAATAGGATGGCAGAAGTTATTTTGCTCTAAAGTAAGTTGCAGTTTAGAAAAGAGTGGATGAAGCGAACTGAATGGGCATCCGAGAGCGATAGAGGTGTGCCCAATCTTGACTGAGAAATAGATATGAGTCCATTGAAATCAAATTGGGTCAGAACATCAGGACGCAAAAGGAAATAGGATGGCAGAAGTTATTTTGCTCTAAAGTAAGTTGCAGTTTAGAAAAGAGTGGATGAAGCGAACTGAATGGGCATCCGAGAGCGATAGAGGTGTGCCCAATCTTGACTGAGAAATAGATATGAGTCCATTAAATCAAATTGGGTCAGAACATCAGGACGCAAAAGGAAATAGGATAGCAGAAGTTATTTTGCTCTAAAGTAAGTTGCAGTTTAGAAAAGAGTGGATGAAGCGAACTGAATGGGCATCCGAGAGCGATAGAGGTGTGCCCAATCTTGACTGAGAAATAGATATGAGTCCATTGAAATCAAATTGGGTCAGAACATCAGGACGCAAAAGGAAATAGGATGGCAGAAGTTATTTTGCTCTAAAGTAAGTTGCAGTTTAGAAAAGAGTGGATGAAGCGAACTGAATGGGCATCCGAGAGCGATAGAGGTGTGCCCAATCTTGACTGAGAAATAGATATGAGTCCATTGAAATCAAATTGGGTCAGAACATCAGGATGCAAAAGGAAATAGGATAGCAGAAGTTATTTTGCTCTAAAGTAAGTTGCAGTTTAGAAAAGAGTGGATGAAGCGAACTGAATGGGCATCCGAGAGCGATAGAGGTGTGCCCAATCTTGACTGAGAAATAGATATGAGTCCATTGAAATCAAATTGGGTCAGAACATCAGGACGCAAAAGGAAATAGGATGGCAGAAGTTATTTTGCTCTAAAGTAAGTTGCAGTTTAGAAAAGAGTGGATGAAGCGAACTGAATGGGCATCCGAGAGCGATAGAGGTGTGCCCAATCTTGACTGAGAAATAGATATGAGTCCATTGAAATCAAATTGGGTCAGAACATCAGGACGCAAAAGGAAATAGGATAGCAGAAGTTATTTTGCTCTAAAGTAAGTTGCAGTTTAGAAAAGAGTGGATGAAGCGAACTGAATGGGCATCCGAGAGCGATAGAGGTGTGCCCAATCTTGACTGAGAAATAGATATGAGTCCATTGAAATCAAATTGGGTCAGAACATCAGGACGCAAAAGGAAATAGGATGGCAGAAGTTATTTTGCTCTAAAGTAAGTTGCAGTTTAGAAAAGAGTGGATGAAGCGAACTGAATGGGCATCCGAGAGCGATAGAGGTGTGCCCAATCTTGACTGAGAAATAGATATGAGTCCATTGAAATCAAATTGGGTCAGAACATCAGGACGCAAAAGGAAATAGGATGGCAGAAGTTATTTTGCTCTAAAGTAAGTTGCAGTTTAGAAAAGAGTGGATGAAGCGAACTGAATGGGCATCCGAGAGCGATAGAGGTGTGCCCAATCTTGACTGAGAAATAGATATGAGTCCATTGAAATCAAATTGGGTCAGAACATCAGGACGCAAAAGGAAATAGGATGGCAGAAGTTATTTTGCTCTAAAGTAAGTTGCAGTTTAGAAAAGAGTGGATGAAGCGAACTGAATGGGCATCCGAGAGCGATAGAGGTGTGCCCAATCTTGACTGAGAAATAGATATGAGTCCATTGAAATCAAATTGGGTCAGAACATCAGGACGCAAAAGGAAATAGGATGGCAGAAGTTATTTTGCTCTAAAGTAAGTTGCAGTTTAGAAAAGAGTGGATGAAGCGAACTGAATGGGCATCCGAGAGCGATAGAGGTGTGCCCAATCTTGACTGAGAAATAGATATGAGTCCATTAAAATCAAATTGGGTCAGAACATCAGGACGCAAAAGGAAATAGGATAGCAGAAGTTATTTTGCTCTAAAGTAAGTTGCAGTTTAGAAAAGAGTGGATGAAGCGAACTGAATGGGCATCCGAGAGCGATAGAGGTGTGCCCAATCTTGACTGAGAAATAGATATGAGTCCATTGAAATCAAATTGGGTCAGAACATCAGGACGCAAAAGGAAATAGGATGGCAGAAGTTATTTTGCTCTAAAGTAAGTTGCAGTTTAGAAAAGAGTGGATGAAGCGAACTGAATGGGCATCCGAGAGCGATAGAGGTGTGCCCAATCTTGACTGAGAAATAGATATGAGTCCATTGAAATCAAATTGGGTCAGAACATCAGGACGCAAAAGGAAATAGGATGGCAGAAGTTATTTTGCTCTAAAGTAAGTTGCAGTTTAGAAAAGAGTGGATGAAGCGAACTGAATGGGCATCCGAGAGCGATAGAGGTGTGCCCAATCTTGACTGAGAAATAGATATGAGTCCATTAAAATCAAATTGGGTCAGAACATCAGGACGCAAAAGGAAATAGGATAGCAGAAGTTATTTTGCTCTAAAGTAAGTTGCAGTTTAGAAAAGAGTGGATGAAGCGAACTGAATGGGCATCCGAGAGCGATAGAGGTGTGCCCAATCTTCACTGAGGGACAAATATGAGTGCCATTGAAGTTAAATTTGGGTCAGAACAGCAGGAGGCAAAAGGAAATAGGATGGAATAAGTTATTTGGCTCTAAAGGAAGTTGAAGTTTAGAAAAGATTGGATGAAGTGAACGGAATGGCTATCGCAGAGCGATAGAGGTGTGCCCAATCTTGACTGAGGAATAGATATGAATCCATTGAAATCAAATTGGGTCAGAACATCAGGACGCAAAAGGAAATAGGATGGCAAAAGTTATTTTGCTCTAAAGGAAGTTGAAGTTTAGAAAAGATTGGATGAAGTGAACGGAATGGCTATCGCAGAGCGATAGAGGTGTGCCCAATCTTGACTGAGGAATAGATATGAGTCTCATTGGAATCAAATTGGGTCAGAACATCAGGACGCAAAAGGAAATAGGATGGGAGAAGTTATTTGGCTCTAAAGTAAGTTGAAGTTTAGAAAAGAGTGGATGAAGGGAACGGAACGGCCATCACAGAGCGATAGAGGTGTGCCCAATCTTGACTGAGGAATATATATGAGTCCCATTGGAATCAAATTGGGTCAGAACATCAGTAGGCAAAAGGAAATAGAATGGAATAAGTTATGTTGCTCTAAAGTAAGTTGAAGTTTAGAAAAGGCTGGATGAAGGGAACGGAATGGTCATCGCAGAGCGATAGAGGTGTGCCCAATCTTGACTGAGGAATATATATGAGTCCCATTGGAATCAAATTGGGTCAGAACATCAGGACGCAAAAGGAAATAGCATGGGAGAAGTTATTTTGCTCTAAAGTAAGTTGAAGTTTAGAAAAGACTGGATGAAGGGAACAGAACGGCCATCGCAGAGCGATAGAGGTGTGCCCAATCTTGACTGAGGAATATATATGAGTCCCATTGGAATCAAATTGGGTCAGAACATCAGTAGGCAAAAGGAAATAGGATGGCAAAAGTTATTTTGCTCTAAAGGAAGTTGAAGTTTAGAAAAGGCTGGATGAAGGGAACGGAATGGTCATCGCAGAGCGATAGAGGTGTGCCCAATCTTGACTGAGGAATATATATGAGTCCCATTGGAATCAAATTGGGTCAGAACATCAGGACGCAAAAGGAAATAGCATGGGAGAAGTTATTTTGCTCTAAAGTAAGTTGAAGTTTAGAAAAGACTGGATGAAGGGAACAGAACGGCCATCGCAGAGCGATAGAGGTGTGCCCAATCTTGACTGAGGAATATATATGAGTCCCATTGGAATCAAATTGGGTCAGAACATCAGTAGGCAAAAGGAAATAGAATGGAATAAGTTATTTTGCTCTAAAGTAAGTTGAAGTTTAGAAAAGACTGGATGAAGGGAACAGAACGGCCATCGCAGAGCGATAGAGGTGTGCCCAATCTTGACTGAGGAATATATATGAGTCCCATTGGAATCAAATTGGGTCAGAACATCAGTAGGCAAAAGGAAATAGAATGGAATAAGTTATTTTGCTCTAAAGTAAGTTGAAGTTTAGAAAAGACTGGATGAAGGGAACAGAACGGCCATCGCAGAGCGATAGAGGTGTGCCCAATCTTGACTGAGGAATATATATGAGTCCCATTGGAATCAAATTGGGTCAGAACATCAGTAGGCAAAAGGAAATAGAATGGAATAAGTTATTTTGCTCTAAAGTAAGTTGAAGTTTAGAAAAGACTGGATGAAGGGAACAGAACGGCCATCGTAGAGCGATAGAGGTGTGCCCAATCTTGACTGAGGAATATATATGAGTCCCATTGGAATCAAATTGGGTCAGAACATCAGTAGGCAAAAGGAAATAGAATGGAATAAGTTATTTTGCTCTAAAGTAAGTTGAAGTTTAGAAAAGACTGGATGAAGGGAACAGAACGGCCATCGCAGAGCGATAGAGGTGTGAGCAATCTTGAGTGAGGGATATATATCAGTCCATTGAAATCAAATTGGGTCAGAACATCAGGACGCAAAAAGAAATAGGATGGTGGAAGTTATTTTGCTCTAAAGTAAGTTGAAGTTTAGAAAAGACTGGATGAAGGGAACAGAACGGCCATCGCAGAGCGATAGAGGTGTGAGCAATCTTGAGTGAGGGATATATATCAGTCCATTGAAATCAAATTGGGTCAGAACATCAGGACGCAAAAAGAAATAGGATGGTGGAAGTTATTTTGCTCCAAAGTAAGCTGAAGTTTAGAAAAGACTGGACAAAGTGAACTGAATGGGCATCCAAGAGCGATTGAGGTGTGCCCAATCTTCACTGAGGGACAAATATGAGTGCAATTGAAGTTAAATTTGGGTGAGAACATCAGGAGGCAAAAGGAAATAGGATGGAATAAGTTATTTTGCTCTAAAGTAAGTTGAAGTTTAGAAAAGAGTGGATGAAGGGAACTGAATGGGCATCCGAGAGCGTTAGAGAGGTGTGCCCAATCTTGACTGAGGGACAAATATGAGTGCCATTGAAATCAAATTTGGGTCAGAACATCAGGAGACAAAAGGAAACAGGATGGGAGAAGTCATTAGCTTTTTAATACTGAAATTAGCAGGCATGTTCATATTGGAAACTTTGTGATGTTCGTATTTGTAGGTGATTCGTTCGCTACGATGATTCGACAAATGGGAAGCACCTACGAATACGGATATCCCAAAGTTTCCAATATAAACATGTGCACTAATCTCAGTAATTAATGAAATTTAGTTATATATCCGTTGTCGGCGACGACAATCATCTCACCTAGTGTCCGCCGGGCCGCATAGCCTGTACACGAAAACAGCATTTTTGTACTGCTCACTGTTTTTAAAATCATGAAACCTTAATTATGATCACCCTATTTTGCAGATCATGAAAAGTACATGAGGAAAGTGCCAGACACAAAACACATGGTAAGATTGGGTGGAATGTGAGCCTGCATAGCACAGAACCATGTGGCCTCTTTAGCAGCCAAAGCAAGGACAAGCTTCTGCCTGCTTGTAAAACTCCTCTCAGACTTAATAATAGCACAGGGTGGCATCCCCAAACATGATCAGAGGCACCTCGGTGGTCCTTGAGGAATGCTTGTTGAGCAGAACCTTAGAACTGGCCTGGCCAGAGGATTCTGTTCAACAAACATTCCCCAATTTCTGATGGACTGTCCGACTTGCTTGGGGACACAACCCCGTGTTATTATTAACTCCAAGAGGAGTTGTACATATGTGTGTCAACCCTTACTTCGCTTGTGCGATTGTAAGAGCTATGTACCAGCTTACTGTTTTTTCCACTCTAAGTGCCGGTTGCATTAGCAACTAATAAGCATTAGCAATAAATATGTAACTGAGGGATAAAAACATTGGACCTGCACTCTAAGAAAAAAAGGAGTACTTTTACTCCTTTTGGGGAGTAATTGCATTGCCACAAAAAATAGTCCCTTTCGGGAGTAAATGCACGGGAGTAAATGAATGTCACAGAGTGAAGACCACATTTCACGCGCTGTTGAAGAGTCCCAGGTACATAATTGGTGCGCATGCATGAAATACTTTGAAACAAACCGTGAACCGTGATATATCGAGTGATATAAAATCTTGTGCCATACTAGGGCACAATTTGCGAAGAAAGATGCGCTAACTGTTTCTTACTCTGTGTGGTTGGAAAATTGCTACGTTGTCTGAGTTATACAGCCTGATGTCGTTCAAATTGACCAAGGGCACATATTTACGTAGACTGTTGCATTCAGGAGACCATTCGCGAAGTTTAGTGACAATTTGCAGTCCCGGGGAGTAAATGTCGGGACTAAATGTTGGGTTAGGGGACTAAAATGGGGAGTACTTGCAGACTAGGGGAGTAGAAGCTGTAATTACTCCCCGTTTTACTCCTTTTTTTCTTAGAGTGTGGAGCCTCGTGTAGATGCCTACCCTTTGAATGTCTCTTTTGCCTGCATGTCTGTACACCTCTGGCCACCTTCCACAGGACCTTGTGCCAGTGTACCAACGCTCTTCTGTGACGGTTGAGGATCCTGAAATGTACACTAATAATAATTGGGTGTTTACGTCGCGAGACAACTGAGATCATGAGCGTGAAATGTATGCGTTCCTTATTTCTTGACTAGCAGTGCAAACTATACAGACAATGTGCATTATGGTACAAGTAGTGAGAGAGTACTGTTTATTTTACCCTTGTTGCCTGCTCTGCTTTTGCAACTGGCTCCTAACGGAAACGGAGTCCTGGCAGCTTTCAACCAAAATCATGCAGTATAAGCACTTCCACATAAGACAAATTGTGGGGCATGAGGATCATTATATGAATGGCAACTCACGTGTGGAATATCTGTGCCTTCATCTGTGTAGCTGTCATATCCTGTTTCATTCTGTACATAGCAAATATATGTCACTACCACAGGCCTCTGGTTATTACAAATACCGCTTACCGCTGCACTGCAGTTGCTGTCGTTCCTGCCAGTGATTTGCGATTGAGATATCTGGAAATCATCATGCTTAAGTTACACTTCTGAAATATTTTCCCACTGATTTCAGCCTTACAGTGTCTGTGTGGCTAGTCAAAGTAGCCCAAGCGACCTCGCGTTCAGCAACGGATACCGTGGGATGCGCCTGCAAGTTGTTTTCGTATTTCACAACGTCATTCATCAACGGTGTACTTTCAAGAAACTTACCACGTCTGTACGGAAAACTGTCCGACCTTGATCTGCCAACCCCGGTTGGCCGACAACTGGCTCAATCTAGAGTAATATATATGCGTCACTGCAGTGAAAATGCAACGAGACGGGCACCCACCTCATCGTCCCCGCGCCGATAGTTTCATCAGTAGCAGGTGGTACATCGCCGGCGTCCAAGCGCTGTCTTTTCCTCGACTCACAGCTACCTGGCAGATTCTGCGACGGGGTGGCACCACGCTTGAGGAAGACCCGGAAAATGGACGCCGATAGATTTCACGATGCTTGGCGGAGTCCTGACTGAAGTGCAGAATACATACTCAAATGTTGCTGTACTGTTCAGCGTCATTACGCTGGATTAGAGCAAGCCACCGGCTTCTTTCTGGCTCGTTCTTCGGAACGCAATGGAAACGAAAACCACGCATCCATTTCGTGTTTCGATTCACGCAGCCCGGCACAGCGCACGGCATGACCACGGACACCGACAACAAACATTCGCCAACGTAGCAAAACTGTGTGGCCAAGATGTCGAACAGTTTCGGAGACGTCTTCCACTGAAAATAGGTCCAGCCGAAAACAGTGAAAGGAGGGCGCCCGCCGTTCGTCGCAGTATTGAGGGCATCTCCTGTGCCACATGATGGGCTATTCAGCAGTACGCGGTGCAAAGACAGGCTCGGAATGCACTCAAGGACGGGCGTTTTGTGTATTACTTTTCTTTTTTACGGCTGCGTTGTGCTTCGTGAATTCTGCAAGCTAAACTTAGTGAAAGATTCCAGAGGAAACGCAGCTAGCTGTTCCAGTAGCAGACGAATTGTTCACAGCCAATCGGCGTGCAGGAAACATTCAGCGTCAGAGCGGCGGGTGACTCAGCCGCGCTGGCCTCTCGGGGCAGCAAAGTTGATAATCCAGATTGCACTGCAACGACAATTCCCTCAGCGTAGATATTTTGCAGGCGTCTCCTGTATTCCCCTTTCCATCGAATGAAAGCAAATTTAATCCGACCAAATATGCCTTAGAATGCTCCTTTAAAAAAGCAATTTTCAACTAATTTGAAAAGTAAAAAGTGAAATACATGTGCAAAACTTGAGTTCGATAATAGACCTCTCCTTGTTTGTAAACAAATGACGTCATAATGTTCGACGCTGGCGGCAATTTGATAGAGTTGAACTACTTTCAAAGATAGTGGCGAACAAGGTCGCGCACTGAAGCTTCGGTCTTGAGGGGATTACGATGGTATCTGAAAAGGAATCTACCTTCGGTCCTACTTTTCTTTCCATAAGATGCAGTGAACATGTGCCCATTCGTGGAACCCAGCTCTCCCTTTCCGATATGTTTCGGTTTCAGTCTCCTACTAAAGTCATGATGACGTTTATCGGGTAGAGGTTTATTATTACTGCACTTCATGGTTGATTTTGCGTTGCATGCTAACTGGTGCAACAATTTCCAACAATATTCACGACGCGGCCAACATACTTCATTTATCTCAACATGCGCAGTGCTGAGGCATCCGAGGAAACTGAAACGCGAGCACAAGCATAAGCCAGAAGCATGCAATGCGAACGCGTTCAAGGGAGATGTGCGCGTAGTAGATGTAGAAGCGAATGCCAGCAAAACACTTGAAGTCAGGCACCATTTCGCGAAGTGGAACAAAGACTACGGGGGAAAGAGGTGAATCAACTATAACTAAGGCTGCGGTTCTTGTGATTCATACAGCGCATGTGGTTTCTTTCATTTCACAGTGATGCTCAACTTCTTTCCACAGTAATGCCTCCGTGTTCATGTCGTGTCCTGCTCTTTCACTCAGGTGGATATCAAGGAAAAGCTGGCACTACCAAGTGAAACAGGACCTCCCGGGCCATCAGACGAGTGCTCGATGGTATTTATCGCATCTAACTCAAGGTTAATTTTGCTGAAAGTCTCGGAGCAATCGACCAGTTTTACGTTGTAGGCGTGCTCAAATTCCTGCCTTCTGAAGTGCTTCAGTAGGCAGGCAACGTGGCTGCCTGAAATGAGACGAGGACTATACCCCATCACCGCCTCGGGGTCGCAGTTCTCTGCTGGCAGTTTGTCGTTAACCTCTTCAGCGTCAACATATAGGGTCGTGGACAAGCTGGCACAACCAAGTGAAAGAGAACGACCAGGCTCATCAGACGAGTGCTCGGTCGTATTTTTCGCTTCATACACAAGACTCGTTTGCCGAACGTCTGGGAGGAGGCGCACGGGTTTATGCCGTAGCCGTGCTCAAATTCCTGGTTTCTGAAGTGCTCCAGTAGGCGCGCAACGCGGCTGCCTGAAATGAGTCGAGGACCATACCCCATCACCGCCTCGGGGTCGCCGTTCTCTGCTGGCAGTTTGTCGTTAACCTCTTCAGCGTCAACATATAGGGTCGTGGACAAGCTGGCACTACCAAGTGAAAGAGAACGACCAGGCTGATCAGACGAGTGCTCGGTCGTATTTTTCGCTTCATACCCAAGACTCGTTTGCCGAACGTCTGGGAGGAGGCGCACGGGTTTATGCCGTAGCCGTGCTCAAATTCCTGGTTTCTGAAGTGCTCCAGTAGGCGCGCAACGCGGCTGCCTGAAATGAGTCGAGGACCATACCCCATCACCGCCTCGGGGTCGCTGTTCTCTGCTGGCAGTTTGTCGTTAACCTCTTCAGCGTCAACATATAGGGTCGTGGACAAGCTGGCACTACCAAGTGAAAGAGAACGACCAGGCTGATCAGACGAGTGCTTGGTCGTATTTTTCGCTTCATACCCAAGACTCGTTTGCCGAACGTCTGGGAGGAGGCGCACGGGTTTATGCCGTAGCCGTGCTCAAATTCCTGGGTTCTGAAGTGCTCCAGTAGGCGCGCAACGCAGCTGCCTGAAATGAGTCGAGGACCATACCCTATCACCACCTCGGGGTCGCCGTTCTCTGCTGGCAGTTTGTCGTTAACCTCTTCAGCGTCAACATATAGGGTCGTGGACAAGCTGGCGCTACCAAGTGAAAGAGAACGACCAGGCTCATCAGACGAGTGCTTGGTCATATTTTTCGCTTCATACCCAAGACTCGTTTGCCGAACGTCTGGGAGGAGGCGCACGGGTTTATGCCGTAGCCGTGCTCAAATTCCTGGTTTCTGAAGTGCTCCGGTAGGCGCGCAACGCGGCTGCCTGAAATGAGTCGAGGACCATACCCCATCACCGCCTCGGGGTCGCAGTTCTCTGCTGGCAGTTTGTCGTTAACCTCTTCAGCGTCAACATATAGGGTCGTGGACAAGCTGGCACAACCAAGTGAAAGAGAACGACCAGGCTCATCAGACGAGTGCTCGGTCGTATTTTTCGCTTCATACACAAGACTCGTTTGCCGAACGTCTGGGAGGAGGCGCACGGGTTTATGCCGTAGCCGTGCTCAAATTCCTGGTTTCTGAAGTGCTCCAGTAGGCGCGCAACGCGGCTGCCTGAAATGAGTCGAGGACCATACCCCATCACCGCCTCGGGGTCGCCGTTCTCTGCTGGCAGTTTGTCGTTAACCTCTTCAGCGTCAACATATAGGGTCGTGGACAAGCTGGCACTACCAAGTGAAAGAGAACGACCAGGCTGATCAGACGAGTGCTCGGTCGTATTTTTCGCTTCATACCCAAGACTCGTTTGCCGAACGTCTGGGAGGAGGCGCACGGGTTTATGCCGTAGCCGTGCTCAAATTCCTGGTTTCTGAAGTGCTCCAGTAGGCGCGCAACGCGGCTGCCTGAAATGAGTCGAGGACCATACCCCATCACCGCCTCGGGGTCGCTGTTCTCTGCTGGCAGTTTGTCGTTAACCTCTTCAGCGTCAACATATAGGGTCGTGGACAAGCTGGCACTACCAAGTGAAAGAGAACGACCAGGCTGATCAGACGAGTGCTTGGTCGTATTTTTCGCTTCATACCCAAGACTCGTTTGCCGAACGTCTGGGAGGAGGCGCACGGGTTTATGCCGTAGCCGTGCTCAAATTCCTGGGTTCTGAAGTGCTCCAGTAGGCGCGCAACGCAGCTGCCTGAAATGAGTCGAGGACCATACCCTATCACCACCTCGGGGTCGCCGTTCTCTGCTGGCAGTTTGTCGTTAACCTCTTCAGCGTCAACATATAGGGTCGTGGACAAGCTGGCGCTACCAAGTGAAAGAGAACGACCAGGCTCATCAGACGAGTGCTTGGTCATATTTTTCGCTTCATACCCAAGACTCGTTTGCCGAACGTCTGGGAGGAGGCTCACGGGTTTATGCCGTAGCCGTGCTCAAATTCCTGGTTTCTGAAGTGCTCCGGTAGGCGCGCAACGCGGCTGCCTGAAATGAGTCGAGGACCATACCCCATCACCGCCTCGGGGTCGCCGTTCTCTGCTGGCAGTTTGTCGTTAACCTCTCCAGCGTGAACATATAGGGTCGTGGACAAGCTGGCACAACCAAGTGAAAGACAACGACCAGGGTCATCAGACGAGTGCTCGGTCGTATTTTTCGCCTCATACCCAAGGCTCGTTTGCCGAACGTCTGGGAGGAGGCGCACGGGTTTATGCCGTAGCCGTGCTCAAATTCCTGGTTTCTGAAGTGCTCCAGTAGACGCGCAACGCGGCTGCCTGAAATCAGACGAGGATCATGCCCCATCACCGCCTCGAGCTCTCCGTTCTCTGCTGGCAGTTTGTCGTTAACCTGTCCAGCGTCAACATATAGGGTGGTGGACAAGCTGGCACTACTGGTGCGTATCAGTACTTTTTATTGCGTCTGAAATTTCATAAATGGGACATTCTGAGGGCATACCAGTCCAGGCGCATCTCCGATTCTCGATCTTTGAAAAACTAGATGGCACCACATTAGCAATGCCTTGTCACACTGTTCGCGTTCCAACTCCACAAATAATCCCTATTGTGCACGATTGCACGATGCACAAGCACAATGTACTGAATGTCGAGTGCAATGGGGGTGGACGGTATGTGTCTTATCAGTGTTCTTTAGTTTGACGGGTCTGTTCAAGGCTTTCCACCTACCCGGCCACCCCCTTGCACTTGAGTTTCAGTACATTGTGCTGTTTGGGCTTGCACCATGCTCCGGTATTTGCCGAGAGATAAAGAGTAGTTCAGACGGAACAAGCTGATCTCGATTCATTACTCATTTCTTTTCTCGCATGAGTATTTTGTTATTTTTGTTTTGGTGTCATATAATTAGGTTACACTTATTTTTCTCGAGTCAGTGATGCCTGTATTTGGTTGTGCAATTTTATTATATCTTCATATTACTCGAATACCTCAAAGCTGTACTACTGCTTACTGTGTACTATGCTGGTGCACAAATGTTATCAGTTACCGCGGATGATAGTAATGGGCAATACACACAGAGATGGAGCTATAAAATTGGGGTCACCAGCTATGAGTTCGAGCGCTAGTCGAATGCCAACTGAAAGTGCCATGAAATGGTCATGGAGAAGTTATTACATACGATCAGAGCTCGCTTGTCAGGATGGTTTCTCGGAGGATGTCAACTTGCTGTCCTTGCGGTTCTATAACATGCGACGGCATGTTTTCATATGCACGTTTCAAGTACACACACTAATACATAAAAGGGAAGTTGATCTCGCTCATTTTTTAACCTATTCTTCAATTCAATCTTGATACAATTTGATATAAACTTTCGCATTCCTGTCACGGGCGAATTAATCACGAAAGTTCACTGTGTTATCAAGTTTGCTGCCAAAGTCGAATTAACTGAAGTTGATTGGGTTATCAAAGCCACTCGTCCTCATCCAGTTCCCCTACCTTTACAAAGTATGGTATAATTTTTCCGAAGTCAGCTCAAAATTTAGCACATCTTACCACGTTTGCATTAAAGGTTCCATGCTGGGACCGCAACACCACATCAACAAACTGCAATTCACGGGAGAGCCATGTATGTCTGCATTAATAATCGAACTCTCCCGCCAGCAATTGCCTGCTGCTGTGTGGCAAATTGATTTATATGGCCAACAACATAGGGCACTGCTGAGCTCGCGTGTGACAGAGAGGGATCACGTAGTTGGGGTCATCCCGCAGTCACACATTGCGGGTACACCCGCATTTTACCCGCACCGGCCGCGAATTCCTACCCGCAATTCGTGACGATATGCAGGTAACTGCGGGTACCCTCGAGTATTCTCGCACCCGTGCCCAGCTCTACATATTCTTTCCTGAACATGGTTTACACTGGTGGTGACACTAAAGCAAATTTGAGCCTTGTCCCAAACGATTTGCGGTATCTTTTAAGTGCATGTAAGTGCATATTTCATACGTTCCCAGGCGAAAATTTTTTTAACTGGTACCATTTGAACTGTGTTATCGAACAGGGACCCATTCAACTGGCCCCAGATCAACTGGTACCAGTTGGGACAACTGGTCCCTGTTCGATAACACAGTTCACCCAGTCCCAGTTGCAACCGGTCCCAGTTTCAACTGGGACTGGGCAAACTGTGTTATCGAACAGGGACCAGTTCGATCAACTGGTACCAGTTAGACCAACTGGTTTCTAACCGGTCGCAGTCTCGACTGGAACTGGTTGCAAACCTCATTGTTGAGCTAGGACCGGTTGAAGTGGCTTCAGTTAGAGCGGCCTGTTCGGACAGAGGATAGCTTGTATGTAACCGGTGCCCCTTTGCAGAATCGCTGTTCCCAGCAACGGCAGATCCAAAGAACTGCAATGCAAAATTGCATTTTATTTGTAGTCAAACATTACGCATATTCTAATGTACATGTAGCGTAACTATAACATAGTTAAATTATAGCAGTAGATGAACTACAGAGTTACATGGAATAGATAATACTTCATGGTTGATTGGTCCCTTGCTTGACTGCCTTGTGGACATCTTGAATCATTCAACAAAGTATTTGAGATGTTCTTAATAGCACACAATGGATCGATATTTTCCTTTGAGCCCCAGCAGCTTAACGTTTCTGGAAAGTTGAAAAGGCACAAGGGAATATGTATTCAATTGCAACATGTAATTGTGGTGTGTGCCTGGACAGTCACTCAATTTGAGCAGTCGTGGCCTCGGAAAGTATGCGAATCTCTCAACATTTCCGTTGTGTAGTAGTTGGACCTTTCAACTAAGAGATTCGCCGGCTTTCGGGGGCAATGAGTACTACTCTGGCGCACTATGCTAGTTCGAGAACATCCGTGGTGCGAAGGATCTAAAACACGAGAATGAACAAAAAAAAGCAAAAACAAAAACATGAATGAAAAAGGTTGCTGGTATGGGTAACATAAACCGGGTGTTACTCGTAAAGCGGCATGCACTTGCAGGTGCCACGAATGTGACGCAGAACAAAGAGAAAAGGTTCTAGTGGAAGTAATATTTCTAAATGGTGCACAAGAGAAAAGCACTTAAGCATATGGTACTCACGATATAAAGCGGTCTCCACAGTTGTAGTCAAGCTGTAATCCTATAACACCCACCCGCCCGGCCGCTGGCGCTCATTGTACTGTCGCACTGTCGTAACTTGCAGACAAATCCTTTAGATTATAAAACCAACGCCTATGTCACACATCACGCTAAGAACATAACGGGCAAAAATCATCGCTGTACAAGCATGCTGCTAAGCAAGCGACCGTTGCACAGTAAACGCATCATTCATCGCGGGACCAGGAACGCACAAAATACAAATATAAAAGTTCCAAAATAACTTTCGTTAACGCTAACGAGCTTTACCAAAAATTGAAATATGATTATTTCTACTAATAAAGTTATTTTCTGATCGTTTTTATAACTTCGTCTTGCAATCTTCATATTTACCTGTCCTGGCACTGAAACCGAAACTCCCCAGCTTGAACTGGTACGAGTTCACTTTCCAGTTGCCACCAGCCCAGCTTGAACTGGTTGCACACAGTGCCCACATGCCACCAGCCCAGCTTAAACTGGTACCAGTTCACTTTCCAGTTGCCGCCAGCCCAGCTTGAACTGGTACCTGTTCACTTCCCAGTTGCTACCAGTCCAGTTTGAACTGGTACCACAAAGTGCCCAATTGCCACCAGCCCAGCTTGAACTGGTACCAGTTTACTTTCCAGCTGCCACCAGTTTGGTACCAGTTTGTTCCAGTTGGTGCGAACTGGAAACGAGCTGGTACCAGTTGACTTCCCAGCTCAAATTTTCGCCTGGGTTACTGCATATTTCCCCTGCTCGTCGCATATGACGTAAATCTGAACCACATTTCGCATTGCAATCCGCCGATTAGATACTTGGCATCGTGACGTCTTCTTGAGATTCCGTCCCTGCTGCATCCACGCCGCTCTGATTGCGCTGAATGCAGACTGTGCCCTCTCTGTCTGCAACAGAGAGTATGGCGCGTTCTCTTGGCGCCTATCGTTCGTCTGTCGCTTTTACGTAGTTTCCTTGCGGTGTCAAGACCTAAGCCTTCAATTTCAGGCCTCCACAAGACATGGACGACAGAGAATCCAGATTTGTGCACCGACGGAAGGGCATTATTCCGCAGGATGTGCGAGAAGAAGGTAAGAAAGCATGGAACATTCAACTATATAGACGAGCAACACTTAAGTTTCATGCCTTAACGTTTACAAGGCATGGGCTTTCATGCATTACGGAGGATTACGAACGAGAATCTTTCGAGCAAATAAGCGTAAATGGGGCCTGCTTTGCGACACAATGTACGCGCAAAGTCGCTTATTAACGACACAACATCAATGTCGTTCTCTAGTTCTTATTTGCTTCACAGAAATTCATTGTCACGGCTGTTTATGTTTCCTGACTCAATTTTTCCGTTGTTTTTCTCTTTTTTCTGTCTCTTATAGGTCAATGCAGAGAGGAAGTTCCAGTTGGACCAGCATGTGAGGTCTCACATTTCTGAAAAAAGCGAAGGGGAGCAGAACTTCAGCAACCTCTACATCCCCACCCTGCGAGCTCGCGCCTTGAGAGTTTGACGAATTTTGTGCGGAAGACCTTTCTGAAGACTTTGTCGCAACTAACATATTCCGTGGTGAAAACTCGAAAATTCGACGTTAAGAAATTGCCTCGAGAAGTACACTCGCAGGAAGATACCGGCAGAATCGACTCTCCGAAAGAATCACCTGTCTCTTTTGTACGAGAAAGCCGTGAATGAAACAAGGTCTTCTGTTAGAAACGGCCCAATGTGGGACGCTGCAGTCGCTATGTTGCGCATCTGGTTGTTGGAAAGCTTGACGATAATCAAAGCTCCAGAGGCCTTATCTGCTTGCGAGTTGAACACTTGAGAAAACAAACCACGGCACCGTAGCCAGATTCGTAAACGATGCTCTCAAGCTACTCTGGCCAGATGGGGGCGGAGAGAAAACTTTAGGATATCTTATGCAGGTGCAGCTGCGTACATGATAAAGGCTGCTGTCAGCAACGAACCGTTGCTGGTTCTGGAATTTTCCCCACGTAATCACGAACCTCCTTATCTTTCGCTATGCTTGCCAATTCTTGCCTGTTGTCCCGTTTCGTCCACGTGTTCGTGAACCTTCCATTTTTCTGTAACCGGTCTGTAGCGTAGATCACTACGTTCACATAATCCCCTCCACACTCTAACAAAGCAGCCATTCACTCCGGCCTTAAAACCCCGTACGGAACCTTTCTTCCCTCCGGGCTGTTGACCCACAATTCGCATGAACCTTTAAACACGTCACACCTAACCCTTTAAATACCATGCCAATGATGAGGACGGTGCCCAGAAGAAGAACAGTCTCTGTTCGAAATATTGGCGGCTTCTGTCCTGAGGCAACTTCTTCTGACAGCAACAAAAGTTTTCTATGCAAACCTCGTGCACGTAACGTGTTTGGTGCACGGCCTCAAGCACATGGCAGAAAAAGTTAGGGGGCCAAAGAAGGTGTCAGTCGGGAAGAAAGTTTTTGTGAAGGCGCCAAGTCAAAGAGAAACATACCGAGCAATGATGCCAGACGTTCCCCTGCTCCCTGAACATGTTGTGTCACAAGAAGGGGAACCTGGCTGGAGGCAGTAGATCTCTACGCCGCTCACTTCGACAACCTGAAGGACGTGGTGAACACGTTTTGTTCCGAGGACAGCGGCGCTGTCGGAGAAACACAAGCGCTCTTTGAAAAGCCAGTGCTAGCTGTGGAGATACAGTTAGTGAAAACGCACTTAGTCTTCCTTGCACGAGCCATCCGGAGGCTTGAAATGGGAGGCCTCCTGCCTGTCGAATCCTTGGATGTGGTGAAAGGTGTACACGAGGGGCTCGCAAAGGCCGGTCGGCGATCTGCTTGCTTCCGTTCCTGACGCCACCCTACCGAGGGTTGTGCCGGCGCACCTTACTTTCAGTCTTCGTCTATGCTCCTCTCACAACGGGCGACGTACGGAGGTCAATTTCGAACTACACAGAACATTTTTTGACTGACAGGTGCCAGAACTTCTCGAGACAGTACTCAACGGTACCTGGTGGCAAACTTCAACGGTTCATATCATCCAAACAGTGCCTGGTATTATTATTTTTCTTTTTAATATCCCGCTTTGGTGGTCTTTCACTGCAACCCCAACGTATCCAGTTAAAAAAGTTTACAGCTTCATATACAGCTCGAGTTTTTACCGCATATATGACACATTTTTACTGCATGTTTTGACCAGGTTAAGTGCACAGATGCGTGCATGGTTCATTACTTTTCAGCGCATATGACGGAACGAGGCCATTTTTTTTTCTTCCCATGTTATTACTAAGGTTGACGGGAGCGGTACTTCTAGCCGTTGCAGTCTCCGGTCAACCCTTTCGGCACAAACGAACAAAAACAATCTTCTCGAGACTGACGTCACAGTCCTTACTCTCTCATACTATGCACAATAATCTCTTGGTGATTTCTCCTGAGATTTCATTCAGAAACTGTTAACAAATTGCAACGCATTCCACAACAGATGCTCGTAACACAAATGATTCACAAAGGAATTCATCTTACAAGCCGTGACGTCTTGTAGAAATATCCTTTTCTTTCTTTGGGTTGATTTATTCGTTTATGTCATCAGGTGAGGAGATGCAGGGCGTAAACGAAGCATTCATCATAAACAGAGGAAAGGAATAAAGAAAGGAACACAGAGGCAAAACGGAAACAATGCAATGCATGTTGTTCATGGAAGTAAACATTGGTTAGCAGTTCAGAGCCATTGTATGGCTGTCCCTTCGTTGGTTGTTTGTTTACGTTTCACATGTGTCACCACCTCTTTTTACCCTCCACCTGTTCGTGAGTGAGAGTTTCATAAATGTGAAACACAAGTAAAATACGGCGGAATACAGATCGCATCGCCTATCTGTGCATTAGCATGTGCTCCTTCAGATGTCTGCATCAAGGACATGCGACAGCCCAGGACTGTTGCACTTTAACGTGTACGCGGCCTCTAAGCACTTGTATGGTCACTACCCCAAGTGTGTCGTGGCTGCATGTTAGGTCACAGGTTCATGCTCTGGCTGAACTAGCTCTAGCAGCGGCTTCTCTAACTTTGTGCGTTCCAGCTCTGCAGCACATAGGTTGCACTTGTATGGCTTCACACCCATGTAGGTCTTCTTTCACTGCAGGTTTGTGCTGTCCCTCAGGTTTGCAGAACAGAGGGCTTCTTTATGGTTTCTCACACCAGGCTGTCTGCTTGCGATACTCTACACGACAGAGACTGCACATATGTTTCAAACCGCAAGTTTGGGTTGTGGATGAACACTGCAGTACAGAGGTTGCAATTTTATGGCTGCTCACCCGTGTGTGTTCGCTTGTGACGTGACAAGGTTCCGCTGTGTCTGAACTCTGCGTGGCAGAGATGGCACTTGTATGGCTTCTCGCCCGTGTGTATCCACATGTGCTGCCGTAGGTTCCCGCCCTGACTGAACTCTGCATGGCAGACATCACACTTGTATGGCTTCTCGCCCGTGTGTGTCCGCTTGTGCTGCTGTAGATTCCCGTTGTAGCTAAACTTTGCGTGGCAGACATCACACTTGTATGGCTTCTCGCCCGTGTGTGTCCGCTTGTGCTGCTGTAGATTCCCGTTGTAGCTAAACTTTGCATGGCAAACGTCACACTTGTATGGCTTCTCCCCCTTGTGTGTCCGCTTGTGCTGCTGTAGGGGCCCGCCATGACTGAACTCCGCAGGGCAGACATCGCACTTGTATTGCTTCTCTCCCGTGTGTGCTCGCTTGTGCTGCCGTAGGTTCCCGCCCTGACTAAACTCCGCAGGGCAGACATCGCACTTGTATGGCTTCTCTCCCGTGTGTGCTCGCTTGTGCTGCCGTAGGTTCCCGCCCTGACTGAACTCCGCAGGGCAGACATCGCACTTGTATGGTTTCTCGCCCGTGTGTGCTCGCTTGTGCTGCCGTAGGTTCCCGCTCTGACTGAACTCCGCAGGGCAGACATCGCACTTGTATGGTTTCTCGCCCGTGTGTGCTCGCTTGTGCTGCCGTAGGTGCCCGTCCTGACTGAACTCCGCAGGGCAGACATCGCACTTGTATGGCTTCTCTCCCGTGTGTGCTCGCTTGTGCCGCCGTAGGTTCCCGCTATGACTGAACTCCGCAGGGCAGACATCGCACTTGTATGGCTTCTCTCCCGTGTGTGCTCGCTTGTGCTGTCGTAGGTTCCAGCCCTGACTGAACTCCGCAGGGCAGACATCGCACTTGTATGGCTTCTCTCCCGTGTGCGCTCGCTTGTGCTGCCGTAGGGTCGCGCCATGACTGAACGCCGCAGGGCAGACATCGCACTTGTATGGTTTCTCGCCCGTGTGTGCTCGCTTGTGCTGCCGTAGGTGCCCGCCCTGACTGAACTCCGCAGGGCAGACATCGCACTTGTATGGCTTCTCTCCCGTGTGTGCTCGCTTGTGCCGCCGTAGGTGCCAGCTCTGACTGAACTCCGCAGGGCAGACATTGCACTTGTATGGCTTCTCGCCAGTGTGTGCTCGCTTGTGCTGCCGTTGGTGCCCGCCCTGACTGAACTCCGCACGGCAGACAGAACCCTTGTCTCCCATCTGTATATCCGTTGGAGGAGTAGTGGAACACTTTTCAGACTCTTTGTGACAGTCTGCAAACATGTGGCATTCGAGGATGGCTTTGGACATGCATGCAGGTGCACGTGGCTTGCTCTGGTCTCGATGTCGCTCAGCGGGTTGGTCATTCGTAGTGAATTGTGCAGTGCCGTCTGGCTGCAGTTCAACTGTTGTTGTGCAGATCTTGAACTGTGCACTTGAAGAAGCGCAACAAGAGTATTCTTGATCACAAGTGCCTTTGGGCTTGTCCTTAATATGGAGCGTATCAGTCTTCTCTCTTGCGTCTGAAATTTCACAAATGGGACATTACGACGGCATACCAGACAAGAAGCATCTCTGATTCTCGGTCTATGAAAAACTAGATGGCACCACATTCACAAAGCCAGGCCGTTCACATTCCAACTCCACAAATAATCCCCATTGTGTATGACTGAGGCCACGAGCTAATGCAACTCACACCACTCCGGTATTTGACAAGTAGTGAAGTGTAGGGCTTTCGCACCGAACAATCAAAGCTCAATTCGAAACAGTCACAGCATTTTGTTTCTTTTCTTTTCTTGTATGAATATTTTTGTTAATTTTTGTTTCAGTGTCATATAATTAGGTTATGCTTAAATATGCACAGTTATATATCCGCCATCATGTGACCCCGAATGTGCAGGAAAGGCTTCCGAGCCATTATGCGCATATGACACAGCTAAGCGATTCCAGTGAAAACTAGCCAACGATGTACTAGCTCAACCCTTTCGAGTAGACTGGAAAAATGAAAGATGATGAAAGATGAAAGTCACTGAAAAGGTTAGCCAGCTGTAAGGATCGAACCCACGTCTTCTGGCTTACCGGTCCAGAGCTCTACCAATTGAGCTAAGCTAACACGCCTCTCCAGGGACTTTCAGGGTGCGTCATCTGAAGGGACGACAAACCAGCCACTCACTCTCACTCACCCTCCTTTTACTCTTACATTTTTTGCTCACTCATACACACATTCAAACGACGGAAATCGACGCAAGCGGCACCTGTTGAACAAGAGAGAAACTGATGTTCTGAGGCTGGAACAACATAGAAGGGACAGGTACAAAACAGATACTAAGAAATCAACGATGAAAGATGAAAGTCACTGAAAAGGTTTGCCAGCTGTAGGGATCGAACCCACGTCTTCTGGATTATCGGTCCAGGGCTCTACCAATTGAGCTAAGCTAACACGCCTCTCCAGCGACTTTCAGAGTGCGTCATCTGAAGGGACGACGGTAATCCAGAAGACGTGGGTTCGATCCCTACAGCTGGCTAACCTTTCAGTGACTCATCTTTCGTCGTTAATTTCTTAGGCAATTTGAGGCTTTGTTTGTATCTGTCCCTTCTATGTTGTTCTAGCCTCAGAACATCAGTTTCTCTCTTGTTCAACAGGTGCCGCTTGCGTCGATTTCCGTCGTATGAATGTGTGTATGAGTGAGCAAAAAATGTTAGAGTGAAAGGAGGGTGAGTGAGATTGAGTGGCTGGACTTTGTCGTCCCTTCAGATGACGCACCCTGAAAGTCGCTGGAGAGGCGTGTTAGCTTAGCTCAATTGGTAGAGCCCTGGACCGGTAATCCAGAAGACGTGGGTTCGATCCCTACAGCTGGCTAACCTTTTCAGTGACTTTCATCTTTCATCGTTGATTTCTTAGGCAATTTGAGGCTTTGTTTGTATCTGTCCCTTCTATGTTGTTCTAGCCTCAGAACATCAGTTTCTCTCTTGTTCAACAGGTGCCGCTTGCGTCGATTTCCGTCCTATGAATGTGTGTAAGAGTGAGCAAAAAATGTAAGAGTGAAAGGAGGGTGAATGAGAGTGAGTGGCTGGTTTATCGTCCTTTCACATGACGCACCCCGAAAGTGGCTGGAGAGGCGTGTTAGCTTAGCTCAATTGGTAGCGCCCTGGTCCGGTAATCCAGAAGATGTGGGTTCGATCCCTACAGCTGGCTAACCTTTTCAGTGACTTTCATCTTTCATCGTTGATTTCTTAGGCAATTTGAGGCTTTGTTTGTATCTGTCCCTTCTGTGTTGTTCCAGCCTCAGAACATCAGTTTCTCTCTTGTTAGACTGAAAAAAAATCGTTCATGTTTCGTTACTGGCGTGCACATGGAACATAAGCTCTCTTTTTCGCCATTCTCGCAGTAGTTTCGGCTGAATTGCATATTAAAATTCGAGGATGGATATTTTCACCCACGTGGGTTTTTCAGGATCTGTTAGACGTTAGGTACGGCTTGCAACTAGGATATGGTCCACTCAACCTGCCCTGTGCCCGCTTGTGCCTGAAATCACGATTTAAAAGTTAACCCCTTGAACGTTTTGAAAAATACCTAATTTTGTTCACTAGATTGGTATTGTTTTTCTTCGCATTACGTGGCATTCCATAGAGGCTGGCACAAAAATTTCTGCTCTATGTAAAGAGATGGCGGAGATGTTACATTCTGCAGAAAGGTGACAGAGAGAATACACAAATGTAGGAAGCTCAAAGTATTCGGTAAATTCGTCAACACCCGAGATATAGAAATGCTTCGCGAATGCCCCTGAGAATGAATGGGGACCAGCGAAGAGCAGACGGCGGGACATTCTTTGTTGACAGAACACCAGTGATGGCTGCCTGCTAAACCAGCCACACTGTCATCGTCCTCTTTGCCCGAAGAACTCAGACGCGAAGAACTCAGACTCATTCCATTCTTCGGCAGTTCGAGCAAAGAACGAGTGTTGAAAGCAGTCACTCCTGCACCGGAATGCTTTGAGTGTGCTCTGATGGCTTAGCCGCGTTGATCTGGGTACATGCAGAGTGATGTAGTACTTATGGTGAGTTCGAAATTGACCACTGAGTAATTGAAAAAAAAAAAAGAAACTGGAGCCGATGGGTCTTTCTAGCTCTCCCAGTGGCATTAAGTCAGACTGTGCGTAAAGAGGTGAAACTGAGGTGTAACGACAGTACGACTTGAAAATAAAACGTAACGCTCTCCTTTGAACGGATTCAAGAAGTCGAATATATTCGCATTGGTGTAAGGGTCCCAGAAATTATAACTATATTCCAAAATAGGACGGACTAATGTTCTCAGTGCTGTTAACTCCGTATGAGCTGTGCATTCACGAAAATGACGTTTTAGGAACCATAATTTCTTGTCAGCCCTCGTTATGTATTGGATGTGCTTATTCCAGAGCAAGTTTGACGTAGGAAAAACGCCCAGGTATTTGTATTCGGAGTCCCTCAAGAGATTCATCGAGTTAATACAATAATCGAAGGTGGGCGGTCTCCTTTCGCGAGTGACACTCATGACCACACACTTCTTTATGTTAAGAGGTAACTGCTAAGTCTCATAACAGTCTGATATTCTCTGCAAACAATTATTTAAACCTGCATAGTCATCACCGCCACTAATCTCTGAATAGAATACACAGTCATCGGCAAAAAAGTTCACTTTATCACCGATACCCATGCTAACATCATTTATGAAAATTAAAAACAACAAAGGACCCAGGACCGAGCCCTGGGGGAACACCGGGTGTAACTGTTACGAAGGACGAGTCGGCGTTATTCGTGTGGGCAAATTGTTTTCTACTGTAACGGTAATTGGAAAACCAGGTATAAAGTTCCTCTCTTATAATTTCCTTCATAATAATCCTGTGAGAGACTCTATCAAATAAAAGTAACGCCAACTTGTCAACGAGCGTCTACAACTTTAGCAAGATCATGGGTTGTGTTCACAAGCTGTGTCACTGCGCTTAGGCAGTGGCGAAAGCCATGTTGACTTACTTTACAGATATTTGAAATATGCTTATATACGACATGTTCTAATGCCTCATGTACATGTGCTCAGAAGGGATATCGGCCGGTCATTTGCAATGTTTAGTTTGCAACCTGTTTTAGGAAGTGGAACAACCTTGGCTATCTTCCAATCGTCCAGGAGCTCCCCACGTGTCAAAGATACGTTACGAATAAGAAGGTACTTGGTGCCCCACTCGGCGTACCGAAATTAATGCATACAATGAAATTTATTTTATTAAAATTTATGTCTATTCTAATCTGTCTAATCTTATTACCGTGTCACACGGGCAGTCTCCGCTGAGGCCAACGTCCATCGAAAATGCGTGTGGCGCCACCAAGCGGGTGATGCGTCAACTTCTCAAAGAGGGTTGGATCCAATGTTTTCTGGTAGGCTGACACATTACATGCTAGGGGGCCTACCTGCATCTTCAATGGTCATCAATCTCAATGGTCGTTGAAGACGGCCCTTGTGACAGCAGTATTGGTATTAGTGCGTTCAGCTACAGCATTAAGAGTTTAAGCTGATCTTCAGAATTACAAGGTGTCCAGACAATAGTTTGCGCTCACGTCATTTTATACCCAGAGCGCACCGTCACACACAATCTGGATCGGTGCAATCCCGCTGAGCATGCCGTACCATCAGCACTTGACGTTTGTGATCATGATGTTCATTTGCAGCCGAAAAATTCACATTAAGGGAGAATGACTTCTGCGCAAGACATTAGGGAACGTTTGTTCGCGCAGCGCTCAGAAACGGCATAAAATATCGGCAAAACAGAAGTACTGGCGTGTTCTCCTTGTATTATACCCTTGTCAATGGCACATTTTGTAGAATTCCAGGACTATCCGTTGATTTTTATCGAGCCCGAATCCGCAAGTATTTTAGTGCACGACGCTCTATCCAGATGGCAGCACACGTTCGATTCGCATCAAACTTTAATTTATCAAAACTCAACCTAACCAAACTTGTGATGGTAGATGATAGAAGTAATTTCCCCTTAATACAAATGCTATTTCATCTGTTTCGGCATTCGTCGACGTTGTTTTCTTAGTGTCATCGCCGCCATCTTGCCAACCCAGAAGCGGCAGTGCGAATAGCGAGAAGGAGAGGGTGAAAGGAAGCCTCTGCACCAACCCTCCTTCAAGTGTGTGTGTAATCATGTTCGCGAACGGTAGACAAGTGCGTGCGTTGTTGATCTCTGTCACCGAGACTCACTTTGTCCGCACCTGAGGGCGATCACAATCTCTGCCTAATATCGATTAAAGTGACAGTCCGGTCGAAAACAAAGGTCTGGGAAACATCGCCTTATGATTTCTAATACTCTTCACAACAACTGTGCAAAATATTTCAGAAGAAATCGTACCGCAACAATCAACTATCGCGCAAACAGGCTTCCTCAAGTCACGTGCGGCATTGCTCTTATGCACGTCACGCGAGAGCTCGCTGCGTCCTTTACTCAGGACCAACTGCGGCATAGAAAAAAATCGATTATAAATCATGCGGTACGATTTCTTCTGAAATATTTTGCACAGTTGTTGTGAAGAGTATTAGAAATCATAAGGCGATGTTTCCCAGACCTTTGTTTTCGACCGGACTGTCACTTTAATCGAGATTAGGCAGAGATTGTGCACTAGAGCACTGCCTAATCTCGATTAAAGTGACAGTCCGGTCGAAAACAAAGGTCTGGGAAACATCGCCTTATGATTTCTAATACTCTTCACAACAACTGTGCAAAATATTTCAGAAGAAATCGTACCGCATGATTTATAATCGATTTTTTTCTATGCCGCAGTTGGTCCTGAGTAAAGGACGCAGCGAGCTCTCGCGTGACGTGCATAAGAGCAATGCCGCACGTGACTTGAGGAAGCCTGTTTGCGCGATAGTTGATTGTTGCGTGCTAGCATTTGTCCATTAGGATGTTTTTGAGTAGCAATCACGCGTTATGTAGACGAAAATGCAGAGTAGCGTCAATGTAAAGACAGGTATCACGACGCAGCCTTCTGTTCAGTACACTCATAGACAAAAACACCTCTCTGCATTCCCAGCAACGGCGCAGTCCTCCGCTCCACTTTGTCCATTGGGGACGTCATGCTCACGTGACGGCTGACGTACATAGAGGATCCTTGGGGCAAGGAGTATGCGAGGGAGAAAAACGAAACCGGATGTCTTCAGAGGAGTATTTTTTATTCGATATCTCGAAAACCACGCCATTTTCTGAGCTGAAACTTTCGACACAGCATGTAAGCCTCCGTGGCAGTTGGAAAAAATCAACTTCCGGTTTTCCCGGACTGTCCCTTTAAGCGCGATGTGGATCCTGCATCGGTGCGTTTTAGGTATCACACTTGATTCCTTCAGTCACATGCATGGTTACCTTTCGCAGTTAGAAACGCAACATATGCGGTGAAATTCTGCAAAAACTGCCGTAACGCGAAGTTGGATAAAGGATCTCCGAGTTTGGACAGTCAACTCTGCCAACTTTCCGCAGGAGAGAGCATCTGCTTAAAAGTTTACCCCATTTGATTACGATACTGACTGGTACACAAAATCTGATAGCTGTAAGTACATTACAGCTGTCGTCCAAAGCAAGCTTTGTGCGAAATCACCAGTACGGATCACATCAACGAAGAAGAACGGTGCAGGTGGAACAGTGTCAACAAAAAAGTAGAACATGCGCACCTTTGTTACGAGTGCAAGAGCATTTTGCCCAGTTCTAAAGCTGCATTTCAGCCCGCCCAGCTGGGCTTAGAGCCAAAAGCTTTCCCCAAGGACAACATACCCAGTGATTCAATGTAAGCACAGGGGTGACACAAACCCGCCATTGTTGTAACTACCCTCAAGCGGGTGCTTTTGGCAAAACTGCCATCTTGTCCTGGTCGCACGTCATAGAAAACGTCATTTTGAGGTCATGTGACTTTGTTTACATGTCGTTTTGCCGCTTACCGACATATTTTCGCCGTCATAACACCAAGAGGTGGCCGTATTTTGCCAGCGTAAACTATATGGTGCTTCTTCCGCAACATGGTAGTCCATTTCACCTTAGTTTAAGTACATCGCATCGGCTCGGTAAGTCTTAACGTGCGGTCGTCATCACATCTTTGGAAGTTGTCAACAATACAAGGCTTTATGTGTAAAACTGCGCGTTTTTTTGCGAGATTATCGGATAAAAATAATTACCGTGATCGAAAAACATCCAAAACGTCGTCCAGAAACAACAACCGCATTGTTTACAAACGGTTTGGCCGCCGATCGCGGGCGCCGCCATCTTTAAGGTCACGTGTGCCTTGACGTTTGCTGTGACGTGCGACCAGGACCTGTCCAGGATGCATTGCGTTCGTCCAGCACGCTTTCGCCTACGGAGCAATGCATTGGATACCACCCCTGTGAATGTAAGGCTCTCCATCCCACGCATCCTTTGAGATTGACGACTTCCTCCAGTACGCGTCATCCAGTGCCGTAGACATCATCATTCTCACAGCCTGAACTGCATCGTCCAGAAGGACGCACCTCAACCGCTGTCAATCCATTGACGCGCGTTTCCGTGGCGACGCGCAACTGTCTGCCAACTCAAGTTTTGGAAGTCCTCAGTGTACGTGCAACTTCAGGTCGATCCGTGTTCGTTCCCTCGGTAAAACCACAGATGCCATTGTAGCACAGAGCGAACAAGAAAAAAAAAAGAAAAAAAAACGAAACTGAGAGGGAACATCCTCCTCTCATGCGCGGATGCGTCTTACCATCCATCGGGAGAACTCTGATCGATATATGCAGACAGACGCTTTCACGATTATCGTTGTATTGATGTCACGTTCACATGTGCTCCAACGGGTGAGATGACAGGAACCAGCAATAAAGACCTTATTATTGGAAGTATCGTTATCTCAAAGGTCGTAATCATAATAAGTAATCAACGTAACAATAAATGGGCTCAGCTGGTGTGTTACGAGCAGAAAACTGAAGGTCTTTCTGTTGCATACCTGTTTTTGTCTGTATGACGCCATGCAGTTTCATGTTGACTAATATTCCTGTCATATAGGCAGTCTTCAATCACCATTGTAGCCAATGGCCATTGGGAACATGCGCAGCGCCACCAACGCATGGACTTTTCAAAGAGCACTGCATGTGACTGACTCTCAATGGTTGGCTGGTTACACTGCACACACGTTGAATGGCTGTTGGTTTCAATGGTTATTGAAGATTGCCCATGTGTCACGGCCTGGGTATAGAAATTCCCTCGAACATTTTGTATTTACCTTCCCATGTTGAATCACAGCTATGTCCCATCTGGTCCTGTTCTGTCAAGACTGCAACATTGTAAGGCTCTGTCTTGACTTCTACGATTGGGTGTTCATTTGGAGGCTTCTCTTTAGGTTCTTCTTTGATGTGCCTCCCAGCTGTCACTCCTGCAGTAAAACAACAAAAAAATGGAAGAAGTAAGCCATATCGCAAATCTCATGCGACGGTTTATCTCCATATCCGTTTTGAACCTAATCACACTGTGTTGTAACCTACCCGTACACATCGCATACAACGTCGGTCGACAAATCCAGAAATACTCTGTGACTATATGGGGTGAGATAACCAGATGTATGACATCTTCCTAAGCCACGCTCACTTGTGCCAGCTTTCTGCTCTGACGCGAACTAGCCCCTGCATTTTAGTGCATTTTTGCATTTTAGTACCCCTTTAAGGTAATGCATACAGATACGTTTCTTTGGCAGTAGTGGAAAATAAATAAATAAATAAATAAAATGATCTCTCAGCGATATCCGCTGGAGTTGCCTGGTAGTTCGGCACAAACGAAATCACATCACACCAATGGGAGTCATGTGGCATTGCTCCTCATGCTGATTGGCCGATTGGCACAACCAACTTTTGAAGTTTTTGCTCAGTGACTAATCTCCACTAACTCCAGTTGATGGTCCACACTCACTACCACCAGCTCTGAAGCTGGGCTGTGTGAGCGGTGCCTTACAAACATGTGTCATACTGTACTATTATTACAATAATAACATTAATAATTTTGTACCTTTATGTCGTAAGAGAACTACAATAATGAGTAGAGCCCGGATGTTCAGGATAAAGAAAAAAAACTTGCGTTGGGCTCAAAGTCCTGATTTACGCACGAAAAATGACATTATAGGCACCGTACTATCAATTGATCTTTTTTCTGGTGTAGCACTGAAAGCTCAAAAAGAAAGTGAGCCAATCAGCTTGATCTGTAAGTGGTAGTTGTGACTGTTTTCCTTATCTTTTTTGCTGTACAAAATGTAGAATTATCGGTCCTACTATGGTCACAAAACTTCCGAGCATTGCCACCGCTCGGATGAATTTTTTTTTTTACTTTGCAGCTGAAATTGTACATCCTGAATCCTACTTATGCCCACCGTATCAAACGAGCATGTGCTGCAGTCGCCACAAAACTCCTGAGCCAGTGGTAAAGATATACAGACTCGAAGCGTTGTCTCCTGGCTTCAACTCAAATTCCATATCATCAAGAGAGAAACTGATGTTCTGAGGCTGGAACAACATAGAAGGGGCAGATACAAACAAAGCCTCAAATTGCCTAAGAAATCAACGATGAAAGATGAAAGTCACTGAAAGGGTTAGCCAGCTGTAGGGATCGAACCCACATCTTCTGGATTACCGGACCAGGGCGCTACCAATTGAGCTAAGCTAACACGCCTCTCCAGCGACTTTCGGGGTACGTCATCTGAAAGGACCATAAACCAGCCACTCACTCTCATTCACCCTCCTTTCACTCTTACATTTTTTGCTCACTCATACACACATTCATACGACGGAAATGGACGCAAGCGGCACCTGTTGAACAAGAGAGAAACTGATGTTCTGAGGCTGGAACAGTTTCTCTCTTGTTCAACAGGTGCCGCTTGCGTCGATTTCCGTCGTATGAATGTGTGTATGAGTGAGCAAAAAATGTAAGAGTGAAAGGAGGGTGAATGAGAGTGAGTGGCTGGTTTTATCGTCCTTTCACATGACGCACCCCGAAAGGCGCTGGAGAGGCGTGTTAGCTTAGCTCAATTGGTAGCGCCCTGGTCCGGTAATCCAGAAGATGTGGGTTTGATCCCTACAGCTGGCTAACCTTTTCAGTGACTTTCATCATCTTTCATCCATATCATCGTCATCATGTATTTCTCTCTCTCAACTCAAATTGACGCCACTTTAAATTCTGCTGAGTGTAACAGATGGTACAATAGCATCCAGCGTGAATGACCGTCGCCGCGCAATCTGTCCACAACACCGCCATGGCTATGCTCTTTCCGCCATCCTCCCGAAGCTCGTTAGCCTAGTCCAGAGCTCGGCAGGCTCAAGGGTCAAGAGTGAATGCCCATGTAGTTGATGGACAGACCAGTCAGGAAGGACAAGAGCGCTTTAATACTGTGGCCGTTGGCCACAGACTACTAGGAACGAATGAAAGGGGCTCGCAGGCACCAGGAGCGCGAGAGGGGCACGACACAGGTGCTGGCTTCGTCTGCATCACGGAGCAGCGCGTCGTCTGCTACACGCCGTATTCATCAGACTTGTACGTATTTGGAGTATCCTATTTAAAATATTGTATTTTAAATACAATTTGCGGTATTTTGGTACTCTACTCAATGCTTTTTATTTTGTGTATTTGTACTCTATTTAAAATACATTTTATGGTATTTTCTACTCAATACTCTAATTAGATATTTTGGATCTCCCTCTCAAACTTTCTGTGTCTCGTCTTTCCATTATCTTTCTTGTTCAGTGGAAATTTCCTGAGTCCCTCGGACTTGACCCGGATAGTGGCTCTGGACCCGGACATTGGCCCTTCTTGGAAGTCTCCATTTAGAGATCATGCCCCGTTTGTACTAATCCTTGGCCAGTGAGGGTTCTATTATGTGTGCCCTGACGCGGTGACGCAGGCTTCTGACCTGGCCAAGCAGGGACATGCTAAACGTTTGCTTTGTTCTGGGTCACATATACTTAGTGAAGTTATTTGGTATCTCTTTGTAATCTTTTTGGGACTTGTGTTTAAATAACTCCTATCCTATCACACAGCAGCGGCTAGCGCAGTGCGCGGGGTTTAGCGCGGGGTGCCGCATTGACCAGTGACTTTTTGTGTTCAAGGATGAATAGTATCTTAATTGTATTTCAAATACCTTTTTGAAGTATTTTGTGCTCTATCTTAATTAGAGTATAAATACATGAAAATTAAACTATCTTAATTACATTCTAACGTTAGTATTTATTATCTTATCTTAAATACATTTTTGAGTATCTTGTACATGTCTGGTATTCATACGCGCATCGTCCTCATCACTTTAAGACTGGATATTTTGTGTAGCTGTTACGCAAATAAATGTAATTGATAACAATACAAACACGAGTAAGAAACATCACAATAGCGGGTTCTGGAAAAGGGAACATTGTATCGCCCATAAACTATCACACGGAACATCACCTTCCTACACCTAACCATGATTTATTTTAACTGCCTCTATTTTTAGAACGTGTATTTTTTTAAGCGGTTTATTCTAAAAAATGAATTCTAAACGGTGAAATTTTAAGCGTTGATTCTTTAGTATTTCATTTTGAAATATTTATTTCGGTGTACAGCCAAGCGACGGTACGGCGTACCTGATCACCATTTTTGCTCCGGAATTTTCCGCATATAATGCCGGTTTTAACGAAAGGGCCGACACTGTGTCTGGAACAGCACCGTCCTGCCAATGCACGAACAACGCGTAACAGGGTCAAGACCACATTCGAGTAGACTGACCTTCCCCACAAGGCCACTGACCCCTAGATCCATGAGAAACCCCTTGCCCTTGTTGCGTGTTTCTCATGGATCAACGGTTGTATGGGTGTCTGAGCAACTTGTACTCCGCCATCAATTTGCTGGTGTCCTCACCCGGGTTTGAACCCGCAACCTTGGGACCAGTAAGTGAACACGCTAGCAACTGAGCCATCGTGGCCAGAGGTCTGAGTGGCATGTCTACAAGATCTTACTACCTTCAACGTATAGTTTGTGCGAGGATTTTACCATCAGCATCACCTCCTGGTGAAGGCTCGTTGCACTGCTGTAGCTGTACCTGGCCCTCTTCTGGCAGGCAGGCAAAATCGGGTGGTTCCGATTTCACTTTCACGAGCTGACCACTGAACTCTGGTGAGAGCTGCATCTTTTCAGGTTGTGAATCCGAGGGGCTGGAACGTGATCACTCAAGGACACCAGGATCTCTCGCCTCTTCCTTCACGAGGAGTAAACTGATGGCTGTCATCGTCCCACGTAAATTGTGACAAAGAGAAAATTGGATACGGAAGTGAACGGTTGCTGCAGGCTCAAACAAACATATGCGTATCAATTAAAGTTAATCGACTCACTGTTTGTCCCCCCAGAGGGCCTGTCTTCGGGGGTCTTCAGAGAGGCCGTCTTCGAGGGTTCCCAGTCAGGACAGAACACATGCCAGAGAGGGGTACCCTGTAGAAATTGTTTCTTAAGAAAGAAGCAGGATACTTGTCGAAGAGTAACCCCGAGACGGAGGGACCACCACAAATTTTTTTTCATGTTACTCCCAGCATGAGCGGATCAAACTTTTTCTCTCGACTTTTTACTCCCCGCTCGGGTCGGGTTACTCCCAGGTCGCTGCGGTTTTCACTCATTTGAATATCGAAACTCAGGGATAGATGCTTAATTTTAGGTAATTAGTCTCGTAATTGCACGCTTTCTTCTACAGCATGTCCACCTGGCCATAGAACTCGGCCGCAAAAACGACGTCTGCACTGACCTCGTAGTTTCGTTACGAAAATTCAGTAAAGGCTAAAAATAAACACCCGGTATGTAGAGGTATTAAATTTTGTCACGACCTCAGAGCTCAGTAAAAGAATAAGAAGGAAAAAAGAAAGATGGTTGTGAATAGGAATCCAGGGTATCGAATCCGCAAATCTTATGAATCTCGAGTCCTTTGTTTAAAAACCGTATAAAAAGCCTCGGGAAAAAAAGTACTTCTACTGAAGAATGTTTTCAAGCAGAGTTTAATATTTTTGCTCAATGAAGAGCTAATTCAATAATAGTTAACTTTCAGGGAGAAAAATATATATCGCATATTCGTTCTTAAATGTAATTTATGTAACATGTTGTCCATCCGCTACGGGAAATAAATACGTACACTCTCGAGTCCGAATTATTTCCACAAATCTGGGAAACAATCGAAAAGTAAAATCACACAAGTTTTCAACTTGTAACGTAAGAGTTCTTGCCTAAATTGTTTCAGTCTGAAGCAATATAAACAGACAAATAAGAAAACATCCACTGGCCAATCAGGATTTCGGCGCACACCTCATGTGCAAATAATAATAATAAAAAAAACCTTGTTGTCGTTGCGCCATGAAACCCCTAATTATCATCATCATCATTATCATCAAATAATAAAAAAAGGACAGAAAGCAAACACGGTTGGCAGATTCAAAAGATTGGACTCTCCATTTTTATATTTTATTTTTTTGCGGTTGGAATTCGGACTCCTGAACCCTTGCCTAGGATTCTGGGATTCCGTTGGCTTATCCCTAACTGTAACAGAAACTGAAACGGAGGCAGTAACAGAAACTAAAAACATTCCGTTAAATTCCCCTGGATGCTATCCACCTCATCTGCTGGTTCCATAATCACATGTCATGGCTTTTGTCTACTGTTTAGCTCGTAATGCATGTTTTAAAAAAAAATAATATTTCATGAGCTTGCGACCGTGTGTACTGGGATAAGGTACCGTGGATTGTGTAGTACTAATTTAGGAATACTAGAATACTGCGATTGGTGGCTATTGGGGAAGACAGCCTGGCAAACACCTACACGAGAGTCGTCAAGGTCTTCCATGAAGGCCAGAGTGCCACATCTGAAATATCTTGACTGCCTTTTTGTTTTTGCCCCCTGCAGCAGCTAGGGCAAGGACCATGTCCGCTTTCTGTTCGTTGGAGTAGGACATTGTTTGTCCCTCAGAGCGTTCAACAAAGAATGTCGGCGCAGTGATAGCCCACAGCTTTTCTTTGTTTCTTATTGATTTAATAATATCGCGCTCGTGGTTCAAGGTAAGCCGTGAGCAGTTATCTTCCGCTTCCCGTGTATTGTGTCCTTTCACGCCTAAAAAACAAAGAATCAAGAGATAAAGCGCCGCAGTGACCTTGTTGGTGTCCCCGCACCCGTGACAGATAACAGCATAGGCGAAACGGACGGCATCGATGCTTGTTCGTCAAGCGGCCGCGAGAAAGCGCTGCAATCAAGCGCTCTTTTCGTGCGACGGAAACTGATTCCGTCGTAGTTTCGCAACTCCGGGCCCTTTCTGCTGACCCGGGAAAAAAAAAAGACTCGTATGAGATAGAGAGTTGCAACACACTGCATTCGCTTTCTCATGTCAACGCCCACAACTTCACAGTTGACATCTCCGGTGTGATCCTCCTAATTAAAAAGTTTGAAAATTAAATTAATTAATTAATCAGTTAATTGCGCGACAAAAAATACTATTAAATTCTCCATATGTTTATAAGTCCCAAACGTCACCACACCAGCATTGGACAGCTGTTTCGGCCTTATTGGGCCTTCATCAGCAATGCGTAGGTGGGCGACCCACCTATGCATTGCTGATGAAGGCCCAATAAGGCCGAAACAGCTGTCCAATGCTGGTGTGGCGACGTTTGGGACTTATGAACATATGTTCAACGTGCAGCCAAAGAGCCTATGCTATTTTTTCTTCAATTATTAAATTCTTCAGGTCACTGGTAACACTATGCACTTGGTTTCATTCTTCTGCGATGATTCATTATCTTTTAAAGGTCGGGTCAGTCTTAAATGGAACACCCTGTATATTCACACACAGAAACCCCCAATTCTGATAGCTTTCCTTTCAAGAGTACATGTATTGCCCTTGCTTGCTTACCATTGCTTCATTGTAGTTTTGAAAACACGCTTTCAAAAATTAGAACGCATGTTGCAACATTTAATTATATCCGCAGGAAACGTCACACGGCTAGATAGAACTCACTGTTTTCTGAAGATGAAGCCTCGTTTTTCACACTTGCTTGTGCATGGGTGACTGTGTCCTGTTTCTTGAGGTTGTTCTGTTCCAGGTGCTTCCCCAATTGTTGCTCGTCACGGAATATCCTGGATCAGTATGTTAGCACTGAACAAAAGATTTCATCAATAATGACAACGAGGAGTATGTAGATTTATACGTTAAAAACGATTAAAAAAACGTGACGGGAAAAACAAACAAAGGACGACACAACACACATATGCAGCACACATGTAGATTTAAGCGCGTCATGTCAGTCAGTCAACAGTGAAGATTCCCATGTCATTTTCATTGACAGAACCCCACGTCGCTTTTGCCTCCAAGCAGAGATTTCCCTACACCCCCCTCAGGGGGGGTGTACACCCTCCCTGCATTTTTGCAAACCCCCCCCCCCCCTGAAATTTCTCAGGTGACTCCACCCAGCTCGGCCACCAACACGTTCTGGTAGTGAGTCCGCGCAGCGAATTACATCCTGTGCTGTCAAATTTGGGCTGTAGGACCACAGTCATGCAGATGATCGTACCATGCATTTGTCCAAAATCATTTGAAAGTGACTGTGCAATGCATATACTGCGGGTATGTACGAGCAAAAATGCATGCGGGCACGCAGACTCAATGTGGATCATCAAGAGCCATTTGCGCCCAACTCAACCAAGCGAGGTATTCTAAGGTTTTCACCGTTGATTGCTAGGTGTTCGTTGACAAGGTGGTAGTCTCTTATCTTTGTCGGTCATGTGATTATGCATCTTAATGTTGAAATGCCGTTCACAATGAATCTCTATTCTAATACACTGTGTTCTAAAGTAATAAGAAGTACAAATAAACCGGGAAAGCTGTGCAGATACGTCACCATTGTGCCACGATTCTTTCCGTGTCTAAGAAAAATTCCGTAAGTCACCAAGCATGACCCCCCCTTGAAAGCTCGGCACCCCCCCCAGTAGTGAATTTCTGGGGAGATCACTGCCTCCAAGTGAACAGTAAAGGCTCCTTCTAAGCGACACTCGAAGCTACTTTGTCATTACTAGAAGCGTACTAGAAGCTATGGTGGGCTAGAAGGACTGGTGTGCCGTTCGGTGGTTGTCATATGTGTCCGCTGATGTTCCTGCCGAGAGATGGCGCCAAGCGTATCTCGGCGCCAGGTCCCCCAAACTCACCTCGGAAAAGCGTGCAACGAAGAAGGCCGCCACTAGATACCCCACTGTTGCCGTTCCGGATCACTTCAGCGCGCTAAGTTTAGCGGCAAAATGTTTTTGTTGTTTCTGCGAATGAATCTAGTCTTTATATGTCCAAATAAAACGCGTATAACAACTTTCTCTGTCGTGTTGCACTTTTTGGTCCCGTTTTTAAACGTGTTGAGCGATCGGAAGGATCTAGTGCACGGCTGCGTGCATCACATAGCGTACCTGTCGTACCAGGCGCCGCAGGCGCTGCAGTCGTCCATTTCTCCTTCGGTGACTTGGCCTGGCTTGGATTGTGCTTCAACTGGATCTTTAGCGCGCTACAATCCACGCAAGCCATCGTCTGGTAACAATGGGGTATCTAAGGGCGGCCTCCGGCATTGCACGCATCGGGATACGAACAAATACTTGGGAAAATGGCGACCTTGGGGGACCTGCTCGGCGCTATGCGATCTAATCGCCTCTCGCGGCTCATTTCAGTGCTACTCGTCACGTGATTACACACGTGCCGCTAACCCAATAGCGTGCCTTTTCTTTGCTCTGAATGCAAAATGCCCCTCGCGTGCCACCTGCAGGAGCAAACGAATGGCACACCTAGATGTCAGTGCTGACATTCGTCGGCGCGTCCCTATCAGCCCTCGGGTCTACACTGTAAACTGGAAAACACCCTTATGGGTGTAAATGGCTTGTCCTATAACTGACACCTATTTTTACACCGTATATGGTCTGGAACACCCTTTTTAGAGGGTGTATTCCGTTTAAACCACCCCTGCAAAGGGCGCTTTTCTTTGAAAATGCCCTCTTTTGCAACCTTTAAACACCCTTTTAAGAGGGTGTAAGATCGTTAAACACCCTCCTAAAAAGGTGTATAAAGGGTGCAAAAGACGGCATTTTCAAGGAAAAGCACCCTTTCAAAGGGCGTTTTACACGGGATAAACCCTCTAAAAAGGGTGTTCCAGACCGTACGGTGTAAAAAGAGGAGTCAATTATAGGACAAGCGATTTACACCCATAAGGGTGTTTTTTCAGTTTACAGTGATAGGACACGTGTACTTTGATAACGATAAAGACGTGTTCGAGCAGCCGGTTCTGCCTTTGGGTAGTGATATTCGTGATATGTGCTCATCGTTCCATTCATTTGAGCGACCTTTACCTTCCAGGTTGCGAGGTTCCGTGACGGGGGATTGTGATAGAAATGTTTAAGTCTGTGGTGGGGGCTATAAGCGTGAGATAGCTGCAGCTAACCGACGGAAGCGATAGAGCTGCTCATTACAGTCTGCATATGAGCAGTCTGTAGAGGGAAGGAATCCGGAAGACAAAGGAGACGACACGAAAATATAATGATTTATTCATTTATTTCAGAATACTGCTGGTCCCAGAAGGGACCCGGGAAGGAGTAGGGAACCTACATACACTCGTATAGTGACGCCCGCTACACTCGTATAGTGACGACAATTCGAAAGAAACCCGCAAAAGAGACGCAGCAAAGGGGTCCCAAGTTACCTTCGCCAACGTGACGATCGGTAGCACGAGTGTTCTATATACCGGTAGTCTGACCCAGGTCCCCCAAGGTCGCCATTTTGCCATGTATTTGTTCCTATCCCGATGCGTGCAATGCCGGAGGCCGCCCTTAGATACCCCATTGTTACCAGACGTTGGCTTGCGTTTGATTGTAGCGCGCTAAAGATCCAGTTGAAGCTCAATCCAAGCCAGGCCAAGTCACCGAAGGAGAAATGGACGACTGCGCCTGCGGCGCCTGGTACGACAGGTACGCTATGTGATGCACGCAGCCGTGCACTAGGTCCTTCCGATCGCTCAACACGTCTAAAAACAGGACCAAAAAGTGAAACACGACACAGAAAGTTGTTATACGCGTTTTATTTGGACATATAAAGGCTAGATTCATTCGCAGAAACAACAAAAACATGTTGCCGCTAAACTTAGCGCGCTGAAGTGATCCGGAACGGCAACAGTGGGGTATCTAGTGGCGGCCTTCTTCGTTGCACGCTTTTCCGAGGTGAGTTTGGGGGACCTGGTCTGACCTAAGCAGTAGCACAATGAAGTGCTCTTCTGAGATAGAAGAGGCTTTCACTGTGATGCCTATTAAGCGCACGTGAAAATTCCATCAGAAATCGGACGGGACGGAGACCCCAAGATACTTGTACTAAGCAGTCTTGCAAGTATATGATGTTTGCAAAGCCTTTGTTCTACATATAACAGCATAGACACAGTTTTGTCGGTGTTCAACTTGATTTGCAATTTGTAACACCACTCGATGTGTTCTAAACTCCCTTGCAAAGGTGCGCAATATAAAGCGAGTAAGGTGAGCCATAAGCGAAGCACACAGGAAAAAGGAAAGAAAAAAAGAGAGAACGATCGGCATTTTGAAGACGCACTTTCAGACATCCCTACATTTTTCGGAATATATCCCACGATATGTTATGCAGAATAAACACGCTTTACAATTAATGTTACTTGACATATCGTACTTATAGACAAGAAACAGTAAAAGTCTCAAGACGTGACTCCTGTCGTATACCCCACATGTGTGGGGTTCGATCAGACTGGGAATCAGTCCCGATGCCAATCCATGATGAAGGATGAAAGTCACTGAAAAGGTTAGCCAGCTGTAGGGATCGAACCCACATCTTCTGGATTACCAATTGAGCTACGCTAACACGCCTCTCCAGCGACTTTCGGGGTGCGTCATCTGAAGGGACGACAGACCAGCCACTCACTCTCACTCACCCTCCTTTCACTCTTACATTTTTTGCTCACTCATACACACATTCATACGACGGAAATCGACGCAAGCGGCACCTGTTGAACAAGAGAGAAACTGATGTTCTGAGGCTGGAACAACATAGAAGGGACGGATACAAGCAAAGCCTCAAATTGCCTAAGAAATCAACGATGAAAGATGAAAGCTGTCATCTTGTCCAATCATGTTGTCCAATGTTGTCCAATCCATGATCTTGGTATTAGGTGTGCGCAGCTTACTCGGCGTACCTTCTAAGAAAATCATTCCGAATATTGCCTTGCCCAGAAGACCACAATATCGCGTTCTGGAGTAATCAGCCCCGAGACTTTTTGGGCTAGCATATCCACTTTTTTCCTTTGCCAATCTACCCGCAGAAGACCTTCATATTTACCTCCCACAGTGGCATAATAAGAAATAGAGATACAAGTGCTGATTTAAAGTAATATCATGCTAATAATAGTTCGGGGGTTTAAGTTGTGCGACAACGGCAATAGATCTATAGGATAGATCTATTAGGAGTTTGCCAGATCTTCTACATAATCTGTTCTCTGCTGTGCGTCATTTTGTTCCTCTTTTGCTCGATACTTTGAGTAGTCATATGTCAAATTTGCTGGGAGTACGCAACAAAGACGTGGCTATAATATTTCTTTTCAGTCTCACTTAATTTGCTCATTTCCTCTTTCAGTGCCTTCGTCAAATCTGGAACCATGGTTAGTTTCCATCGCCGTCTAATTTTGTTTATGCGACGTTTAAGATGCTAAGCTTCGCGTGTCAGCCATGGTCTTTGAGTGTAAACCTTGTCTTTTTCGTTTTCCCCGTTTTTTCCTTTATCTTTCCTTCCTTCTCTTCTTCGTTTTCCCCATTTTTTCTTGGAATAGCAAGCCAGCTCATTGCCTGGCTATCCTTTCCTTATATTGTTTCCTTAATAAACATATTACCCCCCCCCCCCCATAAGGCTTCTTGAACACGAACTTTGTTGTGGACAGTGGCCTTGAAAAAAAATCAGGCCATATTAACATTTCTCGAAATGCTACAGATCCAGTTAAAATTGTACAAGGATCCGCCCAAGGAAAATCGTGGAATATCTGGATTTTAGGTCTGTCACGCTTAAATTTTATATGGTGCATCTCAAGAACCATCTTGTGATCTGACTGTCAACCAAGCACTTGGCAGTCCCATTTCCAGTCAAGGGTGTTAGGCACCAGGAACAAATCACGTATTGAAGCAGAATACTCTTGAATTCTAGTGTACCTCATAAGGCCTCAAAAGGCAATATCAAGTAGTACATTCTCATTTATGAAGTCTCAAACTCCGGTTAGGGTTTCCTAATGTACACTCCAACATGGGATCATATACTCAACAGTCATGACATTATATCCTTAACCGTATTCAACGTCAATAGGTTTCATTTGTAACTATATGTTACACCCTTTTTAGTATAACCTGATGATGGCTGTGATGAGGTAACAGAAAAAGATGGGGATATGAGTCGCGACAGAGTCGGGGCCACGCCAGGACGCCGACAAGCGATGAAAATGCAAACAGATGCACATACGGTGAACGGGTCAAATGCAAAATGTAGGACAAAGGTCTCAGAACGAGTGAGGGTAGTATGACAGAAGTAATACGACGGGGGGGGGGGGGGCATACCAAGCGCACACTTAGCAAGTCATAGGGCACATGTATATTACGCTTTTTAACTTGAATCTTTATAATCCATAATGTAGGCATTAAGGCTGTCGGTTGTGGCCACAAACCCAGGTGGCGAATTTCCCCATTTATCATCATCAGTGTATTTGTTGTTATTGTATAATGCCACGCTAACAGCGCTCTTAGGCCGCTCGATCAGTGAATAAAATGAGTTTAACATGATGTTCTAGGAACCCTTTGTATATAACATCAATTCCATTCGAGCATTTTCGGTTAATAATACAAGTGTGGCATTTTTTCTTCTCTCTCTCTCTCTTTCTCTCTACATATATATATATATAATATATATATATATATATATATATATATATAGAAGTTCAAAAAAAGACGCGGAAACAGATTTTAGGGAAGTTAAAAACACTAGTTTATTACATGGGGAGACGTTAAAAAGTAAAATGGGCAAGGGGTCGACGTTTCGACAGTGGCACTGTCTTCGTCAGGACAAAAGACAGTGCCACTGTCGAAACGTCGACCCCTTGCCCATTTTACTTTTTAACGTCTCCCCATGTAATAAACTAGTGTTTTTAGCTTCCCTAAAATCTGTTTCCGCGTCTTTTTTTGAACTTCTGTAAAACTTCGTGGCCGTTTGATAATCCTTTTACCTCACCCTATATATATATATATATATATAGATACTCATTGAACGATGCGACAGCACCAGAGGACACGTGTTTCGCCGTGTTTGCGGCTCGTCGGCCCTGGGTAGCTGCGCATCGTTCGGGGTTGGCAAACCAGGGGTCACTCAGCGAGCGATATACACCTGGGAGGGTGACAGAGCACTCCTCAATGCCACAGTGCAAGCCAGTGCATTATAAACAGGGGGGGGAAAAGCCATTTAAAAAATAGGTAAATGATGCAAGACGTGTTTGAAATTCAAACTTACAGTTAAGATGGCTTCTATGGCTGCACGTAGAGAAACAGATACTCATTGAACGATGCGACAGCACCAGAGGACACGTGTTTCGCCGTGTTTGCGGCTCGTCGGCCCTGGGTAGCTGCGCATCGTTCGGGGTTGGCAAACCAGATGTCACTCAGCGAGCGATATACACCTGGGAGGGTGACAGAGCACTCCTCAATGCCACAGTGCAAGCCAGTGCATTATAAAGAGGGGGGGAAAAGCCATTTAAAAAATAGGTAAATGATGCTAGACGTGTTTGAAATTCAAACTTACAGTTAAGATGGCTTCTATGGCTGCACGTAGAGAAACAGATACTCATTGAACGATGCGACAGCACCAGAGGACACGTGTTTCGCCGTGTTTGCGGCTCGTCGGCCCTGGGTAGCTGCGCATCGTTCGGGGTTGGCAAACCAGGGGTCACTCAGCGAGCGATATACACCTGGGAGGGTGACAGAGCACTCCTCAATGCCACAGTGCAAGCCAGTGCATTATAAAGAGGGGGGGAAAAGCCATTTAAAAAATAGGTAAATGATGCTAGACGTGTTTGAAATTCAAACTTACAGTTAAGATGGCTTCTATGGCTGCACGTAGAGAAACAGATACTCATTGAACGATGCGACAGCACCAGAGGACACGTGTTTCGCCGTGTTTGCGGCTCGTCGGCCCTGGGTAGCTGCGCATCGTTCGGGGTTGGCAAACCAGGGGTCACTCAGCGAGCGATATACACCTGGGAGGGTGACAGAGCACTCCTCAATGCCACAGTGCAAGCCAGTGCATTATAAAGAGGGGGGGGAAAGCCATTTAAAAAATAGGTAAATGATGCTAGACGTGTTTGAAATTCAAACTTACAGTTAAGATGGCTTCTATGGCTGCACGTAGAGAAACAGATACTCATTGAACGATGCGACAGCACCAGAGGACACGTGTTTCGCCGTGTTTGCGGCTCGTCGGCCCTGGGTAGCTGCGCATCGTTCGGGGTTGGCAAACCAGGGGTCACTCAGCGAGCGATATACACCTGGGAGGGTGACAGAGCACTCCTCAATGCCACAGTGCAAGCCAGTGCATTATAAAGAGGGGGGGGGAAAGCCATTTAAAAAATAGGTAAATGATGCTAGACGTGTTTGAAATTCAAACTTACTGTTAAGATGGCTTCTATGGCTGCACGTAGAGAAACAGATACTCATTGAACGATGCGACAGCACCAGAGGACACGTGTTTCGCCGTGTTTGCGGCTCGTCGGCCCTGGGTAGCTGCGCATCGTTCGGGGTTGGCAAACCAGGGGTCACTCAGCGAGCGATATACACCTGGGAGGGTGACAGAGCACTCCTCAATGCCACAGTGCAAGCCAGTGCATTATAAAGAGGGGGGGAAAAGCCATTTAAAAAATAGGTAAATGATGCTAGACGTGTTTGAAATTCAAACTTACAGTTAAGATGGCTTCTATGGCTGCACGTAGAGAAACAGATACTCATTGAACGATGCGACAGCACCAGAGGACACGTGTTTCGCCGTGTTTGCGGCTCGTCGGCCCTGGGTAGCTGCGCATCGTTCGGGGTTGGCAAACCAGGGGTCACTCAGCGAGCGATATACACCTGGGAGGGTGACAGAGCACTCCTCAATGCCACAGTGCAAGCCAGTGCATTATAAAGAGGGGGGGGGGAAAGCCATTTAAAAAATAGGTAAATGATGCTAGACGTGTTTGAAATTCATTTACCTATTTTTTAAATGGCTTTCCCCCCCCTCTTTATAATGCACTGGCTTGCACTGTGGCATTGAGGAGTGCTCTGTCACCCTCCCAGGTGTATATCGCTCGCTGAGTGACCCCTGGTTTGCCAACCCCGAACGATGCGCAGCTACCCAGGGCCGACGAGCCGCAAACACGGCGAAACACGTGTCCTCTGGTGCTGTCGCATCGTTCAATGAGTATCTGTTTCTCTACGTGCAGCCATAGAAGCCATCTTAACTGTAAGTTTGAATTTCAAACACGTCTAGCATCATTTACCTATTTTTTAAATGGCTTTTCCCCCCTCTTTATAATGCACTGGCTTGCACTGTGGCATTGAGGAGTGCTCTGTCACCCTCCCAGGTGTATATCGCTCGCTGAGTGACCCCTGGTTTGCCAACCCCGAACGATGCGCAGCTACCCAGGGCCGACGAGCCGCAAACACGGCGAAACACGTGTCCTCTGGTGCTGTCGCATCGTTCAATGAGTATCTGTTTCTCTACGTGCAGCCATAGAAGCCATCTTAACTGTAAGTTTGAATTTCAAACACGTCTAGCATCATTTACCTATTTTTTAAATGGCTTTTCCCCCCCTCTTTATAATGCACTGGCTTGCACTGTGGCATTGAGGAGTGCTCTGTCACCCTCCCAGGTGTATATCGCTCGCTGAGTGACCCCTGGTTTGCCAACCCCGAACGATGCGCAGCTACCCAGGGCCGACGAGCCGCAAACACGGCGAAACACGTGTCCTCTGGTGCTGTCGCATCGTTCAATGAGTATCTGTTTCTCTACGTGCAGCCATAGAAGCCATCTTAACTGTAAGTTTGAATTTCAAACACGTCTAGCATCATTTACCTATTTTTTAAATGGCTTTTCCCCCCCCTCTTTATAATGCACTGGCTTGCACTGTGGCATTGAGGAGTGCTCTGTCACCCTCCCAGGTGTATATCGCTCGCTGAGTGACCCCTGGTTTGCCAACCCCGAACGATGCGCAGCTACCCAGGGCCGACGAGCCGCAAACACGGCGAAACACGTGTCCTCTGGTGCTGTCGCATCGTTCAATGAGTATCTGTTTCTCTACGTGCAGCCATAGAAGCCATCTTAACTGTAAGTTTGAATCTCAAACACGTCTAGCATCATTTACCTATTTTTTAAATGGCTTTTCCCCCCCTCTTTATATATATATATATATATATAATGACTCGGTCGTTGTACTGGTCAACAGTAAAACCGTGCGTGCACAGAGAATACTACTGCGGTGCTACAATTTCGTGTTTTATGCCAGATTCCATGTTCCTTTATATAGTTACATAAGGAGCAAAATAATTACGTAACAACTAAGATGTGCGGCGAGGTACACTGTATAGAAAGCGCCATAGTTTAGCTAAATGACAATTTAGTTGAACAATCTACTATCGGCCTACGTTCCGTGACAAAATGTTCCCAGCTTCCCGTACACAGCAACTCGATAATCTAGGCTGAAAAGAAAGAGTGAAGAGAAAGAAACCATCAAGGAGGCGAGCTCTCGGACGCAGTAGCCGCTCTTCGTTTTGTTTTTCGGCCCGTCTGTCATCATCCAACAAAGATAAGGCATGCGGTCACGTGCTTCGCAACATTCCGATATCTTTCGCTTGCAGGGATCGTCGGCTAGGCAGACGTGACGATAGCAAATGTCACGTGGTTTAGCTACAAAGAACTGCGGATGGTAGTAAACAGTCAGTGCGGCAAACCAACGTAGTGCTAGTCCAAATATATTCGCTATAAAAATAGTCAAGCACACATACACCGTCACACACGGGACATGCTGGACTAGTTCAACGAGAACTCGCTTGGTTCGCAGCGAGCGCATAGCGCCAGAGCTCAGGAGCTTGGCTTCAAAACAGGGGCATCGCGCATTCCATGTATTGGATATGGCGGTAAGTACACCAGTCCTTCTAGCCCACCATAGTACTCGTTCTCAACCTACACGCTCGTGAGATATGACCTTTCTTCTTACAATGGAAACAGACTGCCGATAAGAACGGGCACGCTTGCGATGCGTGTTTTGTGGATGCGCACCTTGAACACCGTTAGATTAGATTCTTTCATCTGAAGCAGTCCTTCGGTACTATCTTCTTTGGCATGCGTAGCTGTGGTATTACGGGCCGCGCTTTCTAATGCTTGCGCCTTATCAAATGCGTTCTGAAATGTTAGGTTTTTGTCTTCCGTAAATAAGACCCTTCCACACGCTGTACCCCACAAACAAACCTGTCCCTCAGGAACTCGTCCAAAAATGTGCCGAAATTACAAGTTTCAGCAAGCTTCCGTAACGCTGCAGCAAAATCCTGAATGCTTTCGCCGTCTAGCTGAGTACGTCTGTGGAATTTCGCTCGTTCACCAATGGTAGAAGGCTTCGGGGTGTAGTGCTCCCGCAGTAACTGCAGTATCTCTTTAAACTTCCTTTTCGAAGGAGCGTCCGGGCTTGGGAGAGACTTCAAATGTGCGTATGTTTTTGGCCCGATAATACTAAGGACGGCGTCGACCTTGTTGTCATCCTCAATGCGGTTGACATTCAAATAGAACTGAAGTCTTTCATCATACGCTGTCCAGTCGCTATAGTAGACTCATCAAAAGACTTCAGGGAACCTACTTGAGCAATGCGTGTTGCCATATCCCTCGAAGTTGTTACTGTACTGCCCTGAGAATTGTTTCCGGAGATGGTGGATCGTACGTCCAGCTCGTCGCCAATATGTTGTGTCTAATCCACGAGACGGTGAGTAGCAGCAGAACGTACTTTTATTCCGCTCATACCGAGCGCTCGACCACGCAGCAGCACGAGTGAAGCACAGCCAACAAAAGACGCGCACACAGCAAAGCAGGCAGCTTATCTATCTTCTGCTCGCGCGCGTGTGTGTGTGTGTGCGTGAGGGGGGGGGGCACATAACATACCGGTGGTAACTTTGACTGTTATCACACAACAATAGTAAACTATGTCAAACCTCTATACTATACTACCTTAACAGTTAAGCAACGATTTATCATTTACGTGCTGCTTGCAGTTAGTGGTGTAACTCTATTCCTTCAGTTTTGCTCTAAACCCACATTCCCACACCAGGAGGAGACACTTACTCGCACGACAAACAAAAGGCGCGGTGAACGATAACGCCTTATCTGCCTTCCGCATAAGCAGGTTTCCCATATGCGTCGCTTCAGACTGATCGATGGATCTCCATCTCTTCAACTGAACATCACTGGAAGTCCAGTGTAAGGGGAGATCCCCAATGCGTATATTTTCACTATTATTTACTCTGCGTTGTAGCGTTTCACTGTGTGGTTGCGATTATTTTTACTGTTCTCACTATGTCGGTAAATTGTTTTTTATGAACTGTATAGCGTATTTTTAGAAGCGGGATTTTCTTGTGTCTATCTTTGCTGACCCATGCGGATCATTATGTATTAAGCTGAGTCGTCACAGTAAATAACGTACGCTGCGTCCGAAAAGTGTTACTTAAGTTCCCTAGAGATCACAGAAGCGTTCCCTTGCTTCTCCTTGGATTAATATAAAGCGTCACTCTCACCGATGATCGCTAAGAATTCCCACCTATTTGTGCTGTCTGCCTTTTTTTTCTTTTCTCGGGGTGTGTGTTACGGTTAATTCGAATGTTCGTCATTGATGCTAGCATCCCTAAATATCTGCGTAGTTCGTCCATCATTGCCCTGTTATCGTCTCACGCGATGTGTAGCATCCGCAGTGGGGAACAATCTCACTTGCCATCCCTTCTCGTGTCTGGTGGTGTCTTTCTGAACAATTGCTGTCGTCTTTTTCTCATAGTTTGTTATATAAAGTGTGAGTTTAATGATGTCCTCGCTAGGAAATGTCACCTTGGGCGACCTGCAGGTGCAAAAACAACTGATAAGACGATATAGAACCCATGAAGGCATCACGTCAAGTACCCTCTCGAACCTTATCTCTTTCTGAGTCACCGTGCAGGGATCGTGTGTAAGTGTTGCTCATATAGGGGATAAGATATCGTAATATATAATCATTTTCCTTTCTAGCTTAATTAATGCATATTATATTTGTGCAGTTTGTCAAGTGTACGACATTACAAGTCTAACGGTCATTCGTGAAAAATATAAACGTAATGTCCACGTGAAGGATGCGTCTACCAACAAGATGGCTATTAGCGGTTGTTTTGGGAGGAATTAAAGCTTAAGAATATTACAGACATGGGAGGGGGCATTTAAAATATTATGGACAGTTTATGAGATCTCTTTAAGTTTATGAGCATGACCTTATGAACGCCTTTTGTTGCCGGAATACTTGGAGCAATTTTTTGTTATTTTTATTTTAATTCCATGTGAGCGGCGCGGAGCGACTGCGAGCGGCGTACAGACGTGAACAGATGGAGAGAGGACGGCAGGAAGGAGTTGGGGACAGGAGGGTTAATGTGCGTCCTGGACCGACTTCAGGGGGAACCGTGGTGGACTTTCGTCCGGAAAGTCTTAGGAAAGCCCAGGGCAAACGTCGGACAGCAGAGCCGATGACAAGATTCGAACCCGTGTCACGTCCGTATTATTCCACTCTTAAAGTAGACATCGGCTCTCTACCAATCAACGTTTTGTACATGCTTTGTACTACACACACCTTGGAAGATGAAGTATGTAGTTACAAAGCATGGAGCTGGCCTTATATGGAGTTCGAGACAAGACGCTTTCCGCCACACTTGTGACGTCACCTCTCATCTGTAACGATGGCAGATCATGAGGGTACCTTGTAAGTCACGTGGCACGTTGCAGGAGGGCCATTGGTCTGACCTTGGAAAACCCATGACGATCGTGCCGAAAGTGATCGGCGGCACCAGGAAACCATCAGTGCAGGGTCCAAAGACTGACACGTGATCCGCGGGGTACGTGGACAAATATCACGTGACATCCAACAAAGGTTTGTAGGACTCTGATACTACTATAGGCTCCATGGGTGCGTTGTTGCAGTGACCCACATAGCATAGTTGGTCCCTGTGACCTTGGTCACGCTCGCATTCCCTTGACATTTATTTCTTTAATTTTTACTTTGGCGTAGTAGGTATTCGTTGAGTCATTCGACGACACTCTCTCATCCAACCAAGGGCATCCAGGGGAACTGCGATGCTTGTACACTTCTATAACATCGAATAAGGTAAGTTCTGTCCTTCTGTCATTCAGAATGTTATTTCGTCTTCTGATCTGTTCAAAATGGGAGTCTTACGCCTCCCTGCCAAGATAGAGAACAAAATCAATGTCTGCTGACGTCACAGGTTCCTTCCTAAAGGGATATAGTCGTCGACCTTTATGCAGAGCCCACAATGGGAACAATGGGACGCCGCTGAAGTAATCAAAGTACAGGTACTATAAATTGAAAAAATGGATCTCTCATAAATCCAACTTTGAAAGTAAACTTTTCAAAGTAGAATGCCCGTGTCTATGACGTGTCAATAAACTCGCAGAAAATAAAGTTTAAAAGGAAATTTTATTTCACTGATAAACGAGTCCCGGAGTAGCCAGTCTCGTGAAAACTAATCGACTTCGATTACTTTACGTCACAAGTTGTAGGGCGGGGCTGGCACGAGATACTCCGCCCTTAAATCTCGCCCGTTTCAATTTATTCAATTGAAATTTATACGTGGTTTTCCTTCGCAGCCTCTCGGCCCTAATCTCGGACTATGTCACTACGTCATTTTGACGTAACAATGACGTAAAAGATTAGTTTCAAAGCTGAAAAGTAATGTATAGCGAAAGAGGGTCGATTACTTTGAGCGGCGATGGGTTTCGTGGTGGGTCCGCATGTGCATTTCCGTTTATTGTGTTGTATAAAGTCTGTATGTGCTCGTCACAACAAAAAATGCATATTTTTCTTCGTTTTTGTTTAATAATGACAGAAAAGCACAGCGTAACACCGTTTCTCTGCGCCAATCGCAGCCTCGTATGCGTGAAAGTGGCGCGCTTTTCGAAGCGTCGTCAGAGCCGTCGTACAATCAATGACAATCAATCCAAATCAATCAAACGCATCGATCAAAGTTCACTGTCTGTTGAGTAAAACTATCAATGCACATTTACGGTACCATCACCACCCTCATGACTCACGAGGAAAATAAGCACATATTGAAATGCGACTTAGCATTTCGGATATCGAGCACACGAACACACCGCAAGATATAAGGAAATGCTCATAAATAAAGCTCAATATTTAAAGCACGAACCGATTTCTCGTAAACGAGTTTACGTCTCGCGCCACACTGTCCGTTCGACCCTTTGCCTTTGTATCTTTGCATGATGCTTTGTGGCTTTATCAGGTATTATCACGTTTTGTCAAGCACAGGGACGCGGCCTTCAACGCTCTTGTCAATTTCATTGTGAGACTCTCTCGGACTAGAAACTATATTAGACGGTGCGTGGACATTACTGTGATCATTTGATGTGAACCGAGTGATCGGTCCTGCGTGGTCACCCCGGTGAACTTTCATCCTGCGTGGTCATCCCGGTGAACCTCCTTTCATCGGACTGACAAGGATTACGCTGAAAAAATCGTCGTGCACTATCCTCTTCGAGTTCCCTAAAGCATGATTTTCGGCTTTTTTTTTTCCATACGATACCTACTCAATATCCCCGTGACTTATCATTAACTTGAGTAAATTCGTCACGCTCTTCACATTGGTGGAGTAAAAATTGACATTTACTTGGGAAATTTCCGTGTTAATTAAACTTAGGTTACATGACATGCGCATCAGAAGGGGGCAAAAACTTAGTAAGAACAAATGCCGTTGACCGCATGCTTCTATGTGGCGTAGTGTTTTAATTAGAATTCAATGACACGTTTCCTGGGACACCCTGTATGTAAAATGCGACCTATATTATTTGGCTGCCTTTAAGTGTACCTTGCTAGCACTGTGCGTGTGAAAAAAAAAAGCGCTCCTGGGAAGACACTAGTAGGACTAGACCGCTTCATCAACGTGGATTGGCAAAGGGTTATATCCATAGGTGGGGAAGTTACTTTTATTTTGTAGTGCACTACCGTTACTCACTACTTTTTTCAAAAAGTAACGCGTTACGTTATTCGTTACTGTTGCGGTAGTAGGTAACGCGTTACTAACGCCGTTACTTCTGGTAAGTAATGCCGTTACTTTTGCATTACTTCACAAGTTGTCCTTCTAATACGTACCATTTTTGGTTGAGTCACATAAGTGCATTCCGCAAATCAATACAAGCCATGTTGGGCACAAACAAAGGTCACGCATGAACACAACTTACATGTACGATTTATTGCAACGCAGAAGTAGATGATGTTTAAAATTTTCATCTGTGAGCTTCGCCCGTTTGACTGAGAGGACGCCTAATGACCAGTGAGTGCTCCTTGTCAAGGTTGATAGAGACGGTGACCTTTTATCTCATATAGTATAAATCCAAACAGCCAATCCCTTGGTACTTTGTTACTTGATCAGACGGTAGAGGCTATTTTTCTGTCACTTTCGCCGCATTCGTCGAAAAATATCAGAGGGAGTGAAAAATAGAGGTGGTAAACAAAGGTGACGGACCTCAACCAGGGTAGGTCAATAATCCTTCTTTTGCGTTCTTCGTGGGTGCAAATGTGACCTTCTTGTCATTGTTGAAGATGAATAGAAAAAATCGGGGATTTTCCCGGATTCTGCAGGCTCGGTCCTCGATCAAGCTTTCAAGTTTAGACGATGAAGCAATGTTCCCGAACACGCAGTAACGCATAACGCCGTTACGCGTTAGTTAGTAAAAATGTAATGACGTTACGTTACTCATTACTTTTCTTCCAAGTGTAATGCGTTACCATATTTCACTACTCGAATGTAACGCGTTACCGGTAACGCACTACTTTGTAACGCGTTACTCCCCACCTATGGTTATATCCATATCTCCTTTCACTCGCTAACACGAGTACGCGCCCACTAAAAACGTTAATGCGGACAACAGCAGGAAGCTATTAGCCACGCATTTCCTGATAAAAGCAGTTTTATGGAAGATATAAAACGGAAGCGTTGAACCGGTTCGCTAACCGGTTCAGGGCTGGGAACCGGTTTGCGAACCGCTTCGATTTTTCGGCGCGGCCGAACCGGAACTCAACCGGAACGAAATCCAAGCAACCCGAACCGAACTCCTATTTTTTGCGGTTCGACACCCTGATTTTATCACAATATTATTGTTGCTTCACAATGCCTTTCAATGTTTGATCGTCCATACACTGTTAGAAAAATGTATACCTTTTAGGGTATAAAACGCTATACCTCCTTCGAGGTATAATAACTTTATGCCTCCCTGAAGGCATATTATTTGCACCTCATGGTACAAACACACATCCCCTTGAAAGTAAATTTTCAGACCCGGGGTGTAATCTTGGAAAACTATAATATTGATATTCGATTTATTTCAGCGCTTTCCTGATGCAGCTGGTAACAAAATTAGAACGACATAATATTGAGCGACAGGTGCTTTAATAACAACAACTATCGGAAGAAGGAAAGGCTTGGACAAGTACGCACACAAACGTACCCACAAACCAGAGTTGTACGTAACGCGTTACTAGTAATTGCGTTACTAGTAATCAATTACTTTTTTCAGTAATTTTTTAACGTAATCAATTAATTTTGTGAGCAAGTAATTTTCCAAGTAATCCGATTACAATCTACGGTAATCGATTACTGAGTAATTGATTACTTCTTTAACATTGTGTCAACAATGGCAACCCTTTTCAGCAAGCCAATCTGTTCTTCTGTTCCACCACCAGTTCGACTGAATCAATGACGCTGAGGTCACTGTGACGGCCGTCTCTAGTCCACACGTGTTATACACACGCGTTATTACCACAGTAATATGATACAACCGCGATAATATGATGATATGATAATATTACAACCGCGACCTACTAGAGCAACAGTAAAATATGTGACTGTATTGATAAATTGTGGGGGCTGAACATAACAACAGTAGCAAAACGAAGCCCAAGTTTCAATGTTGTTTTAAATGTATGTATAAATCTGTCATAAACGCGTGTATGTGTTTTGTATGTTGCTTTCAAATGTATTTGTGAATTTCACTTATCATGTATGTTGGTGTCTCATATTAGAATTTGCAACAAGAGCTGCATGGTTGCATTCACTGCAGGCTTGCTGGCTTTGCTATGGCCCACAATTTCAAAGTAACGGGAAAAGTAACGCGTTACAGTTTTAATCGGTAACGTATTTCATTTTTGATGAAGTAATTTGTAACGGTAAAGAATTACTTTTCGTGCAGCAGTAACAGTAACTGTAATCAATTACTTTTTTCGAGTAACGTGTACAACTCTGCCACAAACTCATATTAACAATGTGTCGGTGTAAAACGTAGGGGAGAGCTCGTGCAGATTACTCGCAGAACATCAGAAGAAGAACATCAACTCGCAGAACATCAGAAGAAGCAACACGGGGAGGATTTAATGGAGAACAGATACTCGTCTAATGCATCGTAACTTCGCAAAATATGGGGCACCTTCGCCCAGCGAGCAACTACATAAGTGATTTAGTCAGGAACAAACGGCAGGCTGCTATAAATCACTCCCCCTATTAATTACGATGCAACTGTATTACTGACTGTGTTTCTTAGTTAAAGTGACAGTCCGGTCGAAAACATAGGTCTGGGAAACACCGCCTTATGATTTCTAATACTCCTCACAACCACTGTGCAAAATATTTCAGAAGAAATCGTATCGCACGATTTATAATCGACATTTTTCTATGCCGCAGTTGGTCCCGAGTAAAGGCCGCGTGACGTGCATAAGAGCAATGCCGCACGTGACTTGCGCATGCCTGTTTGCGCGATAGTTGATTGTTGCGTGCTAGCATTTGTCCATTACGATGTTTTTGAGTAGCAATCACGCGTTATGTAGACTAAAATGCAAAGTAGCGTCAATGTAAACACAGGTATCACGACGTACCCTTCCGTTTAGTGCACTCATAGACAAAAACACCTCTCTGCATTCCCAGCAACGGCGCAGTCCTCCGCTCCACTTTGTCTATTGGGGACGTCATACTCACGTGACGGCTGACGTACATAGAGGATCCTCGGGGCAAGGAGTATGCGAGGGAGAAAAACGCTTGTCCATCCTACAGTTCGCAATACGAGAAAAACGAAACCGGATGTCTTCAGAGGAGTATTTTTTATTCGATATCTCGAAAACCACGCCATTTTGTGAGCTGAAACTTTCCACCCAGCATGTAAGCTTCCGTGGCAGTTGGAAAAAATCAACTTCCGGTTTTACCGGACTGTCCCTTTAAATTACTGCTTAGCTGAGATGCTACTGTCTTCACGACAAATTAATGTGGTACCACAGGTTCATATCTAAAGGTATACAAAATACCGAAGGTATAAACGCTAGAGAGAATTACCTTATTATACCCTCAACTGGCGTGGAAGGTATAGCCTCGGCGGTTTATACCTCCCACACGGTTTAATCGGGGCATAGACGCTGGTGATGAGGTATAAATATGGTAGTGTAGCCCTGGTTTATACCTTCGTTATACCTCTTCTATACATTTTCTTCTAACAGTGTATTGGCTTCCTCGTGCAGTTCCAATGCTCCTGTTTTTGCTTGAAAGAATCTACATTACATACATCATATTCAATGCCCACCAGACGTCCAAATGTATTCTTTCTCTTTATTCTGGTTCTGTGCCTTCCTTGCATTCAGTGTATCAAATGCTTCATTGCTTGTTTCAACCTAGTCCTACCTACTTGCATTTTATCTACTTGCATTTCTATACTTCTCTTTGTCTACTTTTTGTCTACCTGCGTTTACTTGCAAGGATATGATACGGTACATGACTATAAGGAAGCTGAATGCTTCCACCCCACTGTCTTCTGTTACGCGTCGGCTGAAACAAATTTGTTCCCATGAAATGTCCGTCGTGGTCTCTGGAGTCAAATAAGGAAACAGGCCAACGTACCGATAAACACTGAAAACCCAAAGACACTAGACAAGAACCTAAAACACAGCAGCGACGACATAGCATTGCTGCTTTTATAATAATAATAATAATAATGTTTTATTGGTGCCCAAGAACGGCCATGACGACCCTAATGTTGGCGCACACAAATAAATACAATGTGCTACAAATAGACACAATATATACACGAATATAATAATAAAATATACACTAACGAGAAGACAAGATTTACGTGGTCACACAAAAAAACAAAAACAAAAGCAACTACATGAACAAAAGAAAAATATATACACGACTTGAATTGAAAACGAGAAAAGAGCACACGCACATTGTAATGTGAGAAACACATACAATCGCACTGCAACAAAAGGAAAATTATCTGAAAAAGTCAAACAAAAGAAAGATGAAAAATGAGAAGAGATATGACACGTGATACCAGAGTTAAAAAAAAAAAAACAAGAGTCCCTGCAGACACAGTTACTTCGCGGCAAGAAAAGAAAAACCAAACAAACGAAAAAAAACAAGAGTTGCGGTTCAGACGAATTACCGCACTTGACTTGTTTCTTGCATTTCAATTAGTGTTGCTTGCGTTCCTAAATTCCTCCTTCAAATTACAGGAATATCTCGATCTATCTTCAAAGACATGGCTTCGACATCTGAATTCGATCTCAACATGGAAAGGTCGCCACAGTGGGAAGACGTCAGGAAGGAAATGCACGAAGCCATTGTGGCAAAAGCTGAGGCTCGTGTTCTACAGTGCCTGGATGCCGTGCCTGCATTGGAACTGTGGTTGGACCCTGCGAAAGATAAGTCAGCTCGTTACAAAGCAGTTAAAAAGAAAGCCTTTCGTATTCGTGGCCTCTTAGTCTCGCGGGAATGTGGACTCAAGAACGACAGAGAATCATCGTGTTACTAAGGTCTCACACGCCTTGAACAAGCTGAAATTCGACGGCAACGATATTACACCACAGAATGCGCGGGCTCTTACATAGACTATTTGAAAAGCAAATCGCAGAGTCAAACCAAATGTGATCACTTCAAAGGACGACTGAAGAAGATGTTTAACCCGCTCTCCAGTGATGAATTAAACAAGATTATTCTCAAAGTGGCTGCAAGAGCGGCACACCTGGAAATAAGGTTCGACTACAACAGTGAAAACGTCCAAGGAATCACGGGAAGTTGCAACAGAGGCGACATCGGCCTTACTTACTACGAAGAACAAAGAGTTTTCATCGGGGGCTGTGCTGAAGAAGCCGTAGTCTGGGGGACGCTTATCCACGAGTTATGTCATATGGCGCTTTTTCTAGTGTATAGGAACGATGGCAAGCCTTATTACAGTGACGATACGGAGCGGGAAAAGCAATACAAGGACATCCTGAATAACATAACATAAAACCGAAGCAAAAAGATATGAACCTTCTCATCCAGCAAGCTTTTATGAGCAACAAGAATGAAGAAGAAGAATTAATTGTACGGATCCCTCACGTTCTGGTTCAATATGGTTGCGACGAAGGTCATAGGCTTCTGGAACGGGAAGTACCCGTACTACCAATTTTTTTCAAGGACCGTGTCATCCCAGACATGCGAGAGTACATTAAGAGTGGAATCCCCTCAGCAGACGCAGAAAAGATCAAAGAAGGAAACGCCACACTCCAAATATCTCTCAACATTGGCAAACTTAATGTCAAATTCGAGAAACCATTAAAGAACAGTGTGTGGAACAAAGGGCCCCTTCACGTACTTACGGGTCCAGAAGTAAGGCTTCTGGAAATAATGGTTCACAACGCCGTGAAATCTTCAGGCCAGCCATACTTGTTTTTCGAAACATCCCAGAAGGAGTGGAAAGATGCGTTAACGACCTACAATTAAATGTGCATTTGTGCTCTTGACGGTCCGCCCTAACACAGAGTTAGGAATGGATCTCAAATCTCTGAGTGAAGTGTCCAGTGTGACTGGAGCGAAAGTCATCTTCCTTGTGGAAGACATCGGCACGGACTACTTGTTGAAACAATTGCAAGAAGACGCATTCTTTGCCGCTGGACTTGCAGAGCATAACATCCTTGAAGCAAGCCTTGAGCACGACACATATAGCTGCAAAAAAGGAGTTTTCGAAAATTCCCGCCTAAAACTTCAGGGCCAAGGCCTTTCTAAGCTTTCGGACGCAACGCATATAGATACCTTCTGGCGTTGCGTAGACACTGTGGTTTTCCTAAAGCAATGTGAGTCGGGGAAGATTGACCTGGGACCTCCTCTTCATGAACTAGAAGAACGTGTTCAGAACTATTATGAATCAGAACTTAAAAAAATGCAATTTAAAGGACGACAGTGAGGCATTCGCACTTCTGGGCTGTCCACACAATCAGATCGCAACACTTCTACCTCGCGGTTGTGAGCCAAAAGCCGAGGAGGAATTAAGGAAGTTCGAGAAATTCGTACTCCTCCATGAGCCACGTGACTACGAAGCTCTCCTGGAAGATGGTCATTTCCGAAACAAAGTAGTGCACCTTCTAAAGTTCGACGAAATCTCGTACTAGACTCTTGTGGACAAAATCAAGTGGTCGTCTCAGTCACCTTCCAATGACAGGAAGTGAGAGTTACACGGAGGACGCGTTGTTGGACGTAGACGAGAAGGTTGTCATTGTGTCTGGTGCACCAGGTATGGGAAAGAGTAGGCTGGCATCTCGGTTGTGCACACAGTTAAAAAGTCAAGACAAGAAGCGGTTGGTGCTCTACGTCGACCTTCTTCAGAGAATGGCATCTGTTAAAGCGGCGCTGCCTAGTCTGGAATATCTAGCGGATCTGTGCCAAGTACGAAAAGATGGTCTCGAGTTCGCTTTGTTCCAGGAAAGCTTGAAGAATGGTAGCCCTTTCAGAGGTCGTCGTCATGTTGGATGGTTTCGATGAAGTCAATGAGAAATGTCGCAAGTGTGTGCTCGACCTTTTTCTGTTTCTAGCTAACAAAAAATTTTACAAGGTGTACTTATTTACTCGCACTGTGTGTAAACCCCATGCACAAGATGCCTTACAGACGGTGTCATATGATCTCGTTCCTTTTTCTGAAGAAAACCAGCATGATTTCCTCACAAGATATAGGGCCCAAAGAGAAACTCCAGCGACCAGCAATGAAGCATTTCTGCAAAAATTCGAGCAACTGTACGGGACATTGACGAAAAACAAGACAATCCTAGAAACCCCTCTTCTACTTCGTATGATGGCTCAGATAGAGAGCGGGGAAATTACCAAGTCGGACGATTACTCTTCGTTGCTCAAAATTGTTGACATTTCCGGTGGGAGCAGTATATACACTGTACACATCTACAAGATGTTTGTCGAGTACAAGCACCTTGTGCACCGAAAAGAAAAGGTGAAGGAAGACATCTCCCGAAGTGCTGTGCGAGGGGACAACCATGACGCGAAGTCTCCATTCTACGTAAACCATGGTCTCCTGGCTATGAAGTGTATATTTCGTCAGGATATATTGAAAGACTAATTGAATGAAGACGAATTAGAGCAGTTAGATCCCGAAGGAAGTTTCATCACCGGCGTTGATTCTTTCAAAGGTGGTTTTGTGAATAGAATTAACGACGCAGGAATTCCCGTGTTCGTTCATAAGACTTTCGCCGAATTTTTCGCAGCGCACTACCTGTTGGAAAGGGCAAAAGGAAGAAAAAAATCCCGGTTTAGAGAAAACGTCGTCGGATTGTATGGTGATAAAGATTACAAGGCTGTAATGATGTTGTTCGATGAACTGGCGTCTTCGTCCTATCCACTTCACTGTGCTGTGATAAACAACGACGCTTCATATTTTGAGCAACGCGTTATTCAAACAGAAGACATGCTCGTTGTCGATGGGCTCCAAAGGACGCCATGGCACGTAGCAGCCCTGCATTCTGACGAAGCAACATTGAAGAGGCTTCCAATGGAGGATGAACTAATCCAGAATGATTTGTTTGATAAGTCACCGTTGGGGTACGTGGAATTCTTTTCCCCATGGATGAAAGTTTTGCGGACTGGGACTTCAGCTGTGAGAGACAGACTCGACGTATTATGCGCTTGATGCAGTGAGGAAGCAGTGAGACGTTCTACCGAAAACCTGCGCACATGTGAAATATTCGAGCAAAAGAGAGGTTTTCTAGAGGGAGCAATATTCACAGCTGTGATACACGACCTACCAGGCGTTTTAGACGTGTATCTGAGCTATGTGTCCCCGAGGGAGAGTACAGAAGATCTAGACCGAGACATCATGGACCAATTAGAATCACGCAAGGAACGAAGCTTGAGATGTTCTGCAGAGCCTTCGGTAATTGGAAACCTTGATGGCTTTGCAGACGGTAACTATAAAACTGCCCCTTCTTACGCAAAGTCGGAGGTTGTTTGCAGAATGCTTCTTCCTTACTGCGATATGCGAATTATTGATGGGGATGGAAACACAATGTTGCACATTAGCGCGGATGAAGGAAATCTGGAGACAACAACGTTTTACCTCGCACATTTATCCGTTAACCAATGCAAATAGATACTTTCAAACTCCTTTGCACTTGAGTAGAGACGCAGAGATTGCGAAGCTACTTCTTCCTCTTTATCCCTCAGTGAATGTTCTGGAATGTCGTCAACAAGCTCCGATGGATAAATTTGCCAATAGAGACGATTTAGAGGCATTGAAGTTGTTACGCCTTCGCAATCGCACATACGACGCACATCACATCAGACTGGAAACAATGCTTCATGTGGCTGCTTTTAGTCATTGCCTTAACGCTGTGACGTTACCAAACCGTTACCGTTTCACGTTGTGAAAATGGGAGGAGTAGCCTATTTTGTGCATATTATGCACGGCACGAAATAGGCTCCTCCTCCCGTTTTCAACAAATCAGGGGTGAGAACGTTGTCGTTCGTGATATGATGGTTGGCTAGGATCGTGCTATGTGGTGAAGCTCATTTCTAAGAGTGCAGTTGCTGAAATTTAACTTTAAAAAGTTATTTAGTATCAGCAACAAAATTCAGCAAAGTGTTCGTAATTGGACCGAAAACAGTAATGTGCATGTCGTTGGGCTCATAATCAAATCTTTGTCTCTGCAATAACACATGTTGTTGTTTTTTTCTTCTGAAAATGGTTTTATCTTACACTCATAAAAATGAACTTCATCACATAGCACGCTCCTAGCCAACCGTTATCTCGAATGACAACGTTCTCACCCTAGATTTGTTGAAAACGGGAGGAGGAGCCTATTTTGTGCCGTGCATAATGGGCACAAAATAGGCTCCGCCTCCCGTTTTCAACAAATCTAGGGCGAGAACGTTGTCCGATTCGGGATGATGGTTGGCTAGGAGCGTACTATGTGGTGAAGTTCATTTTTAAGAGTGTACTTTAGTTTCAATGGCTCATTCATTATGTGACGCAGGTGGAAGCCTCACTTCTGGAACCAAAGACTAAAAGTTGACACTGTAACAATATCACGCCACGACAGTGTCTGATCAATATATATGACACCTAGACGTCGGTACTCCTGAATAAGCTGCCGCTTTCACAACATGAATATTCAGTGTGACTCAGAATTTACATTTCATTCACCGTACAGCAACATACTGAACATTCCTAATAAATGGAAGCTACTCTTACTGATCACCTGAAGCAGATTCCATCAGACATGTACAAGATACTCTAAAATGTGTTTAAGATAAGATAGTAAATACTATCGTTAGAATGTAATTAAGATAGAGTATAAATACATGAAAGTTAAAGTAATTAAGATAGAGTACAAAATACTTCAAGAAGTATTTGAAATAGAATTAAGATACTATTTACCCTTGAACTCAAAAAGTCACCGGTCACTAGTCAATGCAGCAAGTTGCCGCTATGTCACATGAATCACCTAAACCCCGCGCACTACGCTAGCCGCCGCTGTGTGGTAGAAGGAGTCATCTAAACACAAGTCCCAAGAAGATGACAAAGAGATACCACACAACTCCACTAAGTATATCTGACCCAGAACAAAACAAACTTCTAGCAGGTCCCTGCTCGGCGAGGTCAGAATTCGGCGTCACCGCGTCAGGGAACACATAATAGAACCCTCACTGGCCAAGGATTAGTACACACGGGACAATATCTCTAAATGGAGACTTCCAAGAAGGGCCAATGTCCGGGTCAAGTTCGAAGGACTCAAGAAATTTCCACTGAACAAGCAAGATAATGGAGAGACGAGACACAGAAACTTTGAGAGAGAGATCCAAAGTATGTAATTAGAGTATTGAGTAGAAAATACCATAAAATGTATTTTAAATAGAGTACAAATACAAAAAACAAAAAGTATTGAGTAGAGTACCAAAATACCGGAAATTGTATTTAAAATACAGTATCTTAAATACAATACTCCAAATACGTACAAGTCTGGATTCCATCAAGCTGTCCTGAAGAGTTTAGATCCAGTGCATCACCAGGGACTGCGTTTGACAACCGGTGCTTTCCGCAGGTCGCCAGTAGAAAGCCTCTATGTTGAGAGTAACGAATGGTCACTGGAAAGGAGATTTTATCTTGTCTGTTTCGTACTCTTTGAGAGTAAAAGGTCATCCAAATAACCTAGCCATTTCCTGCGTACACTCTAAGAAAAAAAAGGAGTACTTTTACTCCTTTTGGGGAGTAATTGCATTGCCACAAAAAATAGTCCCTTTCGGGAGTAAATGCACGGGAGTAAATGAATGTCACAGAGTGAAGACCGCATTTCACGCGCTGTTGTAAGAGTCCCAGGTACAGAATTTGTGTGCATGCATGAAAATACTTTGAAGCAAACCGTCAACCGTGATATATCGAGTGATATAAAATCTTGCGCCATACATAGGGCACAATTTGCGAAGAAAGATGCGGTAACTGTTTCTTAATCTGTGTGGCTGGAAAATTGCTACGTTGTCTGAGTTATACAGCCTTATGTCGTTCAAATTGACCAAGGGCACATATTTACGTAGACTGTTGCATTCAGGAGACCATTCGCGAAGTTTAGTGAGAATTTGCAGTCCTGGGGAGTAAATGTCGGGACTAAATGTTGGGTTAGGGGACCAAAATGGGGAGTAATTGCAGACTAGGGGAGTAGAAGCTGCAATTACTCCCCGTTTTACTCCTTTTTTTCTTAGAGTGTAGAAGGGACACGCTTCAAACAGCTCTTTCTTAATAAACCCAGCGTTGTTCCCCCGTTTATAGCATGCGTGTTCTTCAGGGATGTGAGGATTACAATTTCCCACATAATGATTTCAACGTAGTACAGGTTAGCCCACGGGTCTCGCCGTGGCAATCTGCATCATGTTTTAACCGTTCCCTCACTATGTTCAAGAAACAGGCCACATCACCTGTTGTGCTCCAGCAGGAGTTTGTGTCCCTTAAAGAAAGTCTTGGGCAACACAAAGCTTTTTACACTGACGGTTCCAAAACACGCACCTCAGTATCATGTGCACTGGTAACCGATGGACTCACACAATCATATCGTCTCCCTCACATGCTCTCAGTTTTTAATGCCAAAGTATACAGAATAATCCTCGCACTGAACTACATCTGAGGAAGTCACACCAAGTCATTTACATAGATTATCTGAGCTCTTTTCAAGCAATAGGCAACATAGCGACGTCCAAAAACCTCCTTGTGCAGAAGGCACAGCGCCTTGCTGGTAAGGCAATTAAAAAGGGTCTGTCTTTAGCATTCTGCTGGGTACCCAGTCACGTGGGTATACTCGGGAATGAACCCAGCTCATGGTGCAGCTGCTACAGCTGCTCTTTCATCTCAGATGAATCCTTTTGATGTAACCTCCCAAGACCTCCGACCTACACTAGTTTGAGGATTGGGCACACCCATTTGACCCACAGTCACCTCCTCCGCAATGAAGGGGCTCCGTATTGCACTCGATGCGACGAGATGTCTCACCTACACATGCTTATCACATGTCAATCATATGAAACACCTTGACTTCACCATTTTCACGAGCTCTACACATACCACACCCACCTCTACACCCATCCCTTTTGCTGGGGGGATGAGGCTCTTCTTCCATTGGAACGGGTTTTAGCTTCTTTGAAGACATTGGTTTTTTTAAACGCATTGTAGTTCTAGCTGTTCATGTCCTGAATCATGACATGAATGAATCAGCTGAATCATGAATCACTCTACTTTTAACTAGTACTGCTTAGTGCTCCTTATAATTGTCTTGGCCATGATCATCTCCCACACACTCACCATAGTTTTGGTGCTCTATGGCCTTTGTTGCCTTTGTGCCATTAAACCCATAATCCCTCTATCTCTCATTGTCTTGGCGCATTATGGCCTTCGTTGCTTATGCGTCAAGAAAACCTTAATCATCATCATCATCATCATCATTTTCACCGTTACCTCTATTTTACGTTTTAGGTTTGACCCCACACTCTTAAAAATGAACTTCACCGCATAGCACGCTCCTAGCCAACCATTATCTCGAATGATATCGTTATGTGCCCTGATTTGTTGAAAACAGGGGGCGTACGCCTTTTCTGTGACAATTATGAACAGCATAAGTGTCACAGAAATGGCGTACGCCTCCCGTTTTCAACAAACCAGAGCAGATAACGATATCATTCGAGATAATGGTTGGCTAGGAGCGCGCTATGCGGTGAAGTTCATTTTTAAGAGTGCACGTTATCATTCTCCCCAATTTACTCGTTGTTGTTCTGGTCGTTGTTTTACTTCATGAAAGTGAAACAAGCTGACGCTCGGGGAGACCTCCTTTCGTCCGCTATCTTGGAATTTTGGGCCGCCACCTGTAGTTCACTGGAATCGCGAATGGCAATGGACACAACCTCTATATTTGCACTTTGCTCGGACGTGTGTTCGAGGGCTTTTGTCCCTCGTACAAGAATATATCGCTTAAAGTAAACCGTCTTCAGTATTCTAGCGTGCAGTACAATACGGACGCCATATGATGAATCCTATCTACAGGGTGTCCCAGAAAACGTGTCATTGAATTATAATAAAAAAAAAACTACGCCACCTAGAATCATGCGGTCAACAGCATTTGTTCTTATTAAGTTTTTGCCACCTCCTAATGTGAATGTCATGTACTCCAAGTTTAATTATGTAAATATTTGCGAACTGAACTCTGAAATTTGCAAAGTAAAGGTCACTTTTTTACTTCACCAATACAAAGAGCGTGCCGAATTCACTCAAATTCATGATAATTCACAGTGATACTCACGAGCTATCCCATCGGAAAAAAATAGCCGAATATCATGCTTTTCGGAGCACCGGACCATAGCGCGCGATGACTTTTTGAGCGCAATCGCTCGCAGTGCGACGAAAGGAGGTTCCGAAGCCAGCCCACAGAGTGATAGTAGAAAAAGTAACAGTTTCTAAATTTGGGAGAGGGAAAGCATTATCAAAGCGAAAATCGGACGTGATAAGCCGTGCCTGTTTTATCTCTTTCTGCGGTGTCGGGGAGGGCTGGGTTTCCAACCTCCTTTCGTCGGACTGACAAAGATTGCGCTGAAAAATTCATCGTGCGCTATTCTGTGCGACCACCGTAGAGTATGATGTTCGGCTATTTTTTGCGATGGGGTAGCTTCTGAATATCCCTGTCAATTATCATTAATTTGACTAAATTAGACACGCTCTTCACATTGGTGGGGTAAAAAAGTGACCTTGCCTACTAGGCAAATTTCCGACTTAAGCTCGCAAAAATTTACGTAATTAAATTTACGTTACACGACATTCACACGAGGAGGTGGCAAAAACCCAGTAAGAACAAATGCCATTGACCGCATGACTCTAGGTGGTGTAGTTTCTTTATTATAATTTAATGACACGTTTTCTGGGACACCCTGTATACGAGAGTATCCCGACCCTTTAATATTTGCACGTAGTCGTGTAACTTTATTCCTTCGACAGACTTTCCAGGCGAATGTCAGCACCGTTCCCCATGAAGTCGGCCAGGACGCATACTCAACCCCCCCTCCCCTGAACCTCACTCCTTCCTACTGTCCTCTCTCCATCTGTCCACATCTGCACGCCGCTCATAGCAAGACTTGCTTCGAGACACTAATAGGGAATAAAAAAACAAAAAGAGAGAGAAAAACTTTACTCCCATTCTTATTCTAAGCCCACATTGTCACACAGGGAGGCGACATTTACTGGTACGACAAACAAAGACGCGGTGAATGATAACGCTGATCGTGATAACGTGATAACGCGGTGAATGATAACGCCTTATCGGCCTTCTACTCCTACATAGGCAGGTTTCAAATTAGCGTCGCTCCAGACTGATCGCCAGGTGATCGATGGATCTGGATCTCTTCACGTGAACCTCAGTGGAAGTCTAAAGTGGGGTGAGATACTCAATTGCGTATACTGTTCAGTATTACCAATATATAGTATAGTATAATATAGTATAATAGCAGTAGTAGTATAATATATAGTATTAAAGTGTTTGGATGAGATTTCATTACTGTTCTTACTGTCTTCGTAAATTACGTTTAATCGATGTAGGGGGGCGTATCTTTAGTGAGCGAATTCTTTTGTGTCTATCTTCGCTGATCGTGTTACTTCTTTACTGCCCGCTGATTATTACGGCGTACTGTCACAATAAATCACGTATGCTACTTCCCAGAATGTTACTTACGTACCCTAGGGATTACCGGCGCATATATACCGTTGCTTCTGTTTGGATTAATATAAATCATGACTTTCGCCGATTTCTCACATATTGGTTCGTTTTATTTCATTTCTCGGTTGATATTTTATGACCAAAATCAAGTCTTCGTCATTGTTGTTACTATCCATCCATAAATACCCATGTAGTACGTCCCATATTGTCCTCTTATCGTCCGATGCACTGTGTAGCATTCGCAGTAAAGAACAATCTTACTGGTCCACCGCTTACGATTTCTGGTGGTGTTTTATCCGAACAACTACGGGTAGATTGCCCTCAGAGTTCTTTTTTTATAGAGTGCTAAGTTTAAAGGTACTATAAAGCAGTAGACAAGCATGATATGCCGGTGATGTGCCTAGAGACTTTGTTACTTCTAAATACCATACGCGGAACCATACGACCGACAACGCGCTATAAATATTTTTAATTTGCCATGAAAAATGCGGCGTAGTGGAGCGGTGCGACGCCTGGTGTCAAACAACCCCCTGTACAGCGGGCAACACTGAAAATTGGTATTACACAATATTACATCGGAACTTCGTTATTTTAGTAACCATATTATTAGTTTCCCTGTTTACCTATGCATTCTGAAACCCCTGTTAACAGTGTTTTTTGCGAAGTAACCCAGCGCTGGCCGCTGTTCGATGGAGGCTCTCCCTACTTCTCTACTGCGCCTGCGCGCTCCTTCTGTTCGCGGCCTCTTTCGAACGAACAAACGCTCTCTGTGAACCTGTGAACAAACAAGTCCCGACGCTGTCTGGCTTCTTGAACGTCCGACACATTTTTTTTCAAAGGCTCAGCATTTCATTTCAGCATTGTTTGTTTATCCTCAGATGCGGATCGTTGTGTCGTTTATGGTGGATTGTTATGTCGGGCCCAGTGTTATACGCATGCAATGTGATTGCCGCCGTATTTGTCAGCAGTACGGAATCATTTCGAATACCTAGTGCAGTGTTGTCCGTAATCTTTAATTGTAATTTTCTAATTAATTGCACTATCGATTGGAATGAAACTTGCGCAGTTTTTGTCCTGGTGGCTTGGACTATCGGATAGCCACACTAAATGACATGTGATCGGTGCTGCTTTACAGTACCTTTAACATTTGCTGGCTAAGAATGGTGACCTTGGGTAGCCCGCAGGTGGAAAACAACTGATAAGACGATAAGAACCCGTGAAGGCATCACGTGAATAATCACACGAAATTTATCTTATCTCACGACGTGGCTGTCTTACTCATCCAGGGCATATGAACGCAAAATCATCTCTGTTACTTCAAACACAATTACGAGGCATTGCATTTTCATCGGCACTTGTTGTATTTATTTTGAAGCACAAAACATCACAATTATGCCTGTTCGTGAATATAGAGGCAATATCAACGTGACTAGTGTGATTCCCGAAGTGATCGTGCTCCTCCGCAGTGATGGCCACTAACTACTTCTACAGTAGTTTATCTATAAGTACTAATTACTTTGCGATTGAGTAGTTTAACTAGTAGTTCAACAGTAGTTCCTCAGGGGAGTAGTTAAAACAACTTTTTGACTACTGCAATGTAGTCTAACTACATCTATAACTACATAACGTTGTCCATCAACACCAATCCCTTGTAGTGGTCTTGGACAACTCAACACGAATCACAAGCAATGAAAAAGTTTGGCTGAAGCCATTGCTACGATCGTCAAATACAAAGCTGGCGGCGGGATTCTTTCTGTGCCTACGCGATAAACTAAGTTGCAGAATTATTTCGCAGCAAATGAAGCTTCTCTAGACAAGCATTAAAAGTGAGGGTTTAGTACACATACACGGCACAATGGCTCTGCATCTTCGTTCTCATCAAGCAAGTAGCTCAATGTAAAAGTCGGAAGCACAAACGCCGTAAAGCTTGCAGCAAAATCGGAAATAGTTGGCACTTTCAGTAACCTAACTGCTGTAGTTATTTACTCGAAATAGTAGTTTAACTAGTAGTTGCCACTACATTTCTGCGAGTAGTTGAAACTACTTTTTAGCTACAATCACGTAGTTTAACTAGTAGTTTAATTACATGTAGTTATCTACTGGCCATCACTGCTTCTCTGCACTTAGTTAGCTATTCATGTGCCTGTATCCTGACTAGGTTCACTGTGCACTCTAAGGAAAAAAGGAGTAAAACCGGGAGTAATTGCAGCTTGTACTCCCCTAGTCTGCAATTACTCATTTTAGTCCCCTAACCCGACATTTAGTCCGGACATTTACTCCCCAGGACTGCCAATTGTCACTGAACTTCGCGAATGGTCTCCTGAATGCAAGTCTACGTAGATATGTGCCCTTGTTCAACTGGATGACATATAAGGCTGTATAACTCAGCCAACGTAGCAATTTTCCAGCTACACAGAGTAAGAAACAGTTAGAGCATCTTTCTTCGCAAATTGCGCCCTATGCGTGGCGTAAGATTTTATATAGCACTCGATATATCACTGTTGACGGTTTGCTTCAAGGTATTTTCATGCATGCACACGAATTATGTACTTGGGAGTCTTACAACAGCGCGGGAAATGCAGTCTACACTGTGACATTCATTTACTCGCGTGCATTTACTCCCGAAAGGGACTATTTTTTGTGGCAACGCATTTCGTCCCCAAAAGGAACAAAAGTACTTCTTTTTTTTCTTAGAGTGTAGTAGTGAATGTGTCTTGGAATACCGCGGGATAAATCTGGACTGTGCTTTCTGTTTGTGTCAAAACAGCATAAGGTGACTCGGAAACATTTCCCGAAAATTTTTCGCGTACAAAATTTAACGTAAAGGTCTCGGAGGTAGGCAACACCTCCCTCGAGATAAACAGCGTTCACACCATCATGTTCAGACAGGGAGATTTTTAATATGATTTTTTTATCACGTTATGTGAGACACGTCCTGTCAACAATTAAATGTCACGTGCCATTCATGTTTTCTCCCCATTTTCTTCTAAAATGACAGTCTTCCTTAATAGGGATTGGAGGAGCCCATCGGCGGCGGCAGCGAGGAAATAATGGACTGGCGGCGTAGGCGGCTCACAGGCATGTCATTTGCCTCATTTCTTCGGGGTAAGAACATTACCGGATCAACCCAATGGCAATCAATCCACAGCCAAGTTGCACTGGTCTATCTTGAGCGAATAGTCTCTTTCACAACGGAGCATCTGGCTCCGAGGGATCCAGACCGGTTCCCATAGCTGGGAAAAAAACTGTGCTCCAGCCAATATCGTGGCGGATGTTGTCAGAGAGTCGTCCCCAAGCTCGCTCCCACCAGCGTCCTGATGAAAGTTCCGACCGAATTCGAGCTATTTCGGGAGAACAAAAAAAAAGTTATCTGTTATCCATGTAACGAATGCATCTAAATGGACCAGCGGATGAACTATGATCGGCATCCAGGCGCAGAAAAAAAAAACGAAAAAGGAAAAGAAAACTAGTGATCGGCTAGTGCAATTTGCCTTATTCGTCTCAGAGCTGTAAGTAACGCGTTACAAGGAACGCGTTACTAGTTTTCGTGACTAAGTAACGACTTAGTTACTTTCTAAAAAATATGACTAGGAACGTACTTACTTACAAAAATTGGTAACGCATTACTGGAACACATTATTGGTAACGCATTACGTTCCTCGTTCCTTTTTTTTTCCTTTTTTGCTGACTGTTACCAACCACGACCGCCAGTTGTTTTTCCTGCGCACATGGCGGTATTTCACGAGGCTCAAGCATGCGGAAAAATCCCCAACGAAGAAAAAAGGATGCCAGAGAGCAACAACGCTGATTCATTGATTGATTATTTATTATTTATGATTTGATTATGATGATATGATATGATTATTTAAAAGAAAACCAGGGAGAAATTGAACTTGTCTCGTGACTAGTTCTGCTACTCCCAAAACAAAACAACAACCTACAAACAACCAAAAACTCATTCTCTCATTGCTCTATAGTGTCCACAGTGTTTCAGCACACTCAATGTGTTCCTTCTGCGTGTCTTCACTGCGTATTCACTGTATGTGTATTCACTGCGCGTCTAGTGCTTTGTCTCTCTGTCCCCTACTCGGGAACTCATGTCAATGATCATATGAAGGCCTCCTCGTGAATGAATTCTGTTTTTTTTTCCTGAAAACCCCTCTTACCGATCACCGCCTTCAAACCTGTTCTCGGTATGGTGTATATTTAGCCCTGGGCTTATTTGATGCAAGCACGAGTCGACAGTGTAATGAGACAATACAAGACACGTATGTAGGCGATATAGATAGGCGATGCTTTCGTATTTCTGCTATCTGGTATGCAAATGTAATGTATAGAAGTAACTCGTTACTTCCAAGTAACGAGAACGCGTTTCTTTTATTTGTGAGTAACGGGTAGCGTATTTAGTTACTATTTTTTCGAAGGAAGGAGTATAACGTATTTAGTTCCTTTCTTTGGGTAACGTGTACAGCTCTGATTTTTCTCCAATAAGTTTATTTGGTGATACAGTCAAACTCCTTTACAACGAAAGTCAGGGGACAGCAAAAAAAATTCGCAGTAAAAGGTATTTTCGTTAAAAAGGATGTCCATTATTGGACCTATAGGGCTCCAGCGGGACCGCAAAAAAATTTGCTGTAGTGGTATTTTCGTTAAAAAGGTGTTCGCTATAAAGGAGTTTGACTGTAGTCATATACGGACTGGTGACTCTCAAAAAACAAGCGAGAGCGGTTAAAGGTGGGGTCTGCGAGGAATCCGGAATTCTCAAGTTAACGCGCGATACCCACCATGATATGCCTTCCAATAGCAAAACACTACAAAAATTTCTCAAAGTCCCTTTGTGTGTTGTGGAGGGAACCGGTCGACACCGGAGGGAACCGGTCGGGACCGTGGGGGGGGGACGTTGCCCGATGGATTTAAAAGCCGGGCGAAAAGGGAAGGGGGACAGTTGATTTGCTGGATGCAAGCTGAGAGGAAAGTAAACCTGGGGCTCAATCTTGATGTGCACATAGCGATCGTTATAGCTATTTTTTCAAAATTTGCGCGCTCATCCCGTCACGCGCATTGGCCGTGAACCGGGGAGCACGAGCGTTTAGCAAGCGTTACGGGATAGCCAGCTCCCGTGGCTCAGTGGTTAGCGTGCTGGCCATGTCACGTCGAGACTGGGAGGTACACGGGTTCGAATCCCGGTGCCGGCTGTGCTGTCTGGGGTTTTTCCTGGGTTTTCCTCAGACGCTTTCGGACATATGTCGGCACAGTTCCCTTAGAAGTCGGCCCAGGACGCACATTCCCCCAGGGCGTGAGTCGTGACGTTGCCCACATACGTGAGGCCGACAACGGCAAGCCCTACCACCACCACCACCACCACGGGATAGCGAAAAGTTCAAAATCTAGCCCCTGGTATGTTGTTGCATTGAATTTCTGTGTGTGCTGCTTGTTCCTTCGCGCACGGAACGGACGGGCTGACGCCCCGAGGTTGTGGGAACTTAGGTTTCCACAACTGGCGCCCAACGTGGGAGCCCAACGTGTGTGTATGTTCTTTTTTTTTCATAAAGCATCAGAAGCATCGCATTCGAAACCAGGTTCCGTTTGAGACTTACCTTCTTCCGGTGACATGGTTGACATTGCCGGCGACGTTGCTCATCGCTAAGCTGACTGTGCCGCCAAGCTGGTCGCAATTTGATAGCATCTACGATAAAACTGCACCGGGGTTTCCCCGATACCAGCAGGGTGCGGAGTGCTCCACGCAGGAGGCACCCAGAGGAAGGGCAAGATCGAAGAGAAACCTGTCCCATGGCGGTGCTCGTAGCGAGAGGTTACCTGGTGTGTGTTTCGTGGGTAATTTGAAAGGCTCTAGTTTTTGGTTATGACGTTTCGATAATAGTATTCGATCGTGTAGCGTTAGTGTAGAAGGAAGAAGAGATCGTCTACCGATGACACAAGCGCAGTTAACGTAGCTAACAACAACAACAACAACTTTATTTCAGGAAGATGGGTGGGGAGTTTCATCGCCGGGGGACGATGCTCTACCCTGTTGCTGGGGGTGAAGCAGGAAATGAAATAATGGGTCCCGTTACAATGAGGATCGAAATCTTGTGGCGTCCAAAAAGGCGAAGAGAGCCTTTAAGGCAGAGCGTTGGCGTGCATGATGCGGCCAGGGACCAAGCAATTTTATGAGGGACAGGGGGCGAGAGTCTAGCTCGTTGAGGGACGCAGAGAGTACGGAGCGGGAAGGGTGGTGGTGTGGGCAATGGAGAAGGATGTGCTCGAGATCTCTAAAGTAGCTAGCTAAAGTAATGGTGAGCACCCCTTTTCGCGATTTCTGCCATGTTGATCACCGACGAAGTTGATCCTCCCCACTTCATTGGCACGCATTATCGCCTAGAGGAAGGGAGTTGCCTCAGGACAGAAGCCGCCGATATTTCGAACAGAGACTGTTCTTCTTCTGTGGTGCCCAGAAGAAGAACAGTCTCTGTTCGAAATATCGGCGGCTTCTGTCCTGAGGAAACTCCCTTCCTACATCTCTACCGGTTCGCTGGATTTCTACCCATCTATTATCGCCTAGAGTTCGTCGCGTGATCGCTGTCCGATGAGCCGGAAGCGTGCTCGCATGCAAGGGGTCCAACAGGCGAAAAACTCCGAGCGGTATAAATTGCCATTGCCATTGTTGGTTGACGTATAGGGCGAGATTGACATAATACTCCACAGAGGACAACTTGATTGAGATGATGATGAATGGGGAGTTTCATCGCCAGGGGGCGATACTCCACTACCCCAATTGCTGTACAGCACAGACAAGGGACAATCACGAAGAGGAAACCACAAACACACACGAAGACTGCAGTCGTGCGTGTGTTTTCCTCTTTTCGATAACGCTGCAGTATGTGAACCTTATCAAGGTACTAACTACCCCAGGCCTCTACCTCTTGACGTGTGGTGACGAACACTTGCATAAGAAATGGGTCACGCGTACTCAGTCGTCGTCGATACAGGTTGGCTACTGTGACCAGCATGTCGTGTTATGTAACACCCACGGAATTATTGATGTTAGGAGGGTCGTAAGCACTTCGCAACGTACGCCACACTTCTAGGTTCAAGTGTCGGAGGGCTAAAATGATGAAATTCTTGCTGAGCGATTCCACTGGATGTTTTGAGAGGTGCGATTGGTAATTTCCTATTGAGGGATGATGCATCTGTCGCCCGGTCCTGGTGCTACGGACACATCACCATCAACGTGGAACCGGCTGTCGTCCATTATGTCGCTCTTTGACTCCACAGCAATCTGATTTGCGTTCCAACCCTAAAACAATGCAGCAGTCCACGCGAGGAACGCATTTTACGTTCAGTTGAAGTGTCAACAGTACGAAGCTCTAACATGCTATGTAACGATCATGTCTTGCCAACTTGTGTTCGACGAATACTTTCGATGTACCTGCTTGCGTTTCTAAATTCCCTTCAAAATTTCAGGAGTTCCTCGTTCCTTCCCAAGAAGAATGGCTTCAGCATCCGTACCTGATCCACACATGGAAAGGTCAGAAGAATGGAAGGAGGTCAGGAAGGAAATGCATCGAGCCGTAGCGGACAGAGATGAGACCCGTGTTCTAAAGTGCCTGGATGCTGTGCCTGCCTTGAAACTGTGGTTAGACCCCGATGAAGATGTCTCTGCTCGCTACAAAGCTATTGAAGAGAAAGCTTTCCGCATCCATGGTCTCCTTGTCTCGCGTGAATGTCGACTCAAGGACACCGGAGAATCATCGTGTTACGAAGATCTCACACCTCTTGGACGAGCTGAGATTCGACGGCAGCGGTATTACACCACAGAATGCGTGGACTCTTACATCGACTATCTGAAAAGCAAATCACGGAGCGTCACCAGATGTGATGACTTCAGTGAACGATTGGAGAAGATGTTCAAGTACCTCTCCAGTGACGAATTAAACAGGAATATTCTGAAAGTGGCTGCAACAGCACCGCACCTAGAAGTACGATTTGACTTCAAGAGTGAAAGCGTTCAGCGGACTACGGGATGCAGGGATAGACATAACCTCGGTCTCACTTTCTACAACGAACAAAGAGTTTTCGTCGGGGCCAGCACTGAAGAAGCCGTAACCCGCGGGACGCTCATTCACGAGTTATGTCACATGGCACTTTGCCTAGTGTATCATAATGATGGCAAGCCTTATGTCTGCGGGGATATGGAGAGGGAACAGCAATACGGAGCCATTCTGAACGACATAAAACGAAGGAAAAAAGAGCTGAATCTTCTTATCCAACAAGCTGTCTCCCGTAATGAAGAACAAGAGCTAATTGTACGGATTCCTCACATACTGGCCCAATATGGTTCCGACGACGGAAATAGGGTTCTGGAACGGGAAGTACCGGAACTACGAAAATTTTTCGAGGAACATGTCATCCCGGACATGCGGGAATACATTCAGAATGGAATCCCATCGATAGATGCAGCACAGATAGAAAAGGAAAACGCGAGACTGAGCAAAGCTTTCAAAACTGGCAAACTCAAAGTCCACTTCGAGAAACCACTACAGAAGAGTGTCTGGAAAGAGGGGTCACTTCACGTATTTACGGGTCCAGAACTGAGGCTTCTCGAAATAATGGTTCACAACGCTGTGCAATCTACGGGAAGGCCATACTTGTTTTTCGAAGCGAACCAATTTGACTCCACTCTACAGGATGTGTTACTAGACTACAAATGTGCATTTGTGCTAGTATCCGTCCATCCAAACGAAGGCGTCAGAGAGGTGATTAAATTTCTCAGTGAAGTATCCTGTGCTACTGGATCAAAAGTGATTTTGCTTGTGGGACACACTGGAAAAGAATACTTGATGAAACAAGTACAAGCGGATGCATTCTTTGCGAATAGACACAAAGTTCACAGGATCGACGAAGCAAGCTTTGTGCATGTCACGAATAGCTGCAAAAGAGAAGTTTTCAAAAATGCTCGCGTAAAACTTCAGGGCCAACGCGTTTCAGTATTTTCGGAGGCAATGAATATAGATACCTTCTTACGGTGCATAGACACTGCGGTTTTCCTGAGGCTATGCGAGTCGGGGAACATTGACCTGGGACCTCCTCTTCATGAACTAGAGGAACGTGCTGAGAACTATTATGTGGAAAGAGAGTGTAGAAGAGCCGTGGAGATTAACTTGAAAGAGTACAATCTAGACGACGACAGTGAGGCTTTCGCACTTCTGGGCTGTCCACACAATCATGCCACAGCACTTCTACCTCGTGGCAGTGAGGCAACGGCCAAGGAGGAATTAACGAAGTTCGAGAAAGTCGTACTCATCCTACAGTCACGTGACTACGAAGCTCTCCTGGAAAACGGTCATTTCCTAAACAAAGTAGTGCACCTGCTAAAGTTCGACGAATCTCGTACTAGACTCTTGTGGACCAAATCAAATGGTCGTCTCAGTCACCTTCCAATGACGGGAAGTGAGAGTTACACGGAGGACGCGTTGTTGAACGTAGAGGAGAAGGTTGTCATAGTCTCTGGTGCACCAGGCATGGGAAAGAGTACTCTAGCAAAGCGCTTGTGCACAAAAGTAAAAAATCGAGATACGAAGCGGTGGGTGATGTACGTCGACCTTCCTCAGAGAATGGCATCTGTTAAAACAGCGTCGCCGAGTCAAGCGGATATGTGCAAGTATCTAGCGGATCTGTGTCAAGTACAAAAAAATGGTATAGAGTTCGCTTTGTTCGAGAAAAGTTTGAACGACGGAAACCCTTTCGGGATTGTCTTCATCTTGGATGCCTTCGATGAACTGAACGAGAGATGCCGCAATTGCGTCTTGGAGCTTACATCGTTTATATCTGAAAAGAAATCTCACAAGATATATATGTTTACTCGTACTGTATTTAAGACCCATGCGCAAGATGCTCTGCACACGGTGTCATATGAACTCCTTCCTTTTTCAGCCGAAAATCAGGCGGAGTTCATTAGAAAATATGAGGGAACAGCTCATTCAACCAATGAAAACAATGGAGCTTCCAAGCTGTTCCAGCGACTGCACATGAACTTGAAGGAGGCAAACGAGACAATCCTAGAAACCCCTCTCCTGCTTCGTATGATCTTTGAAATGAAGAATGGGGAGATTGCAGAGTCTGACGATTACTCTTCGTTACTTGAACGTGCAAACATATCACGCGATAAGAAATTATACATTGTACACGTCTACAGGTTGTTTGTCTGGTACAAGCACCTTGTATTCAGAGTTGAAAAAAGAAAAGAAAATCTCCGCCTACAGACCGTGCAGGAGGAACATGACTCCGCAGCGCTACAGTTTTACGAAAGCCATGCACTCCTTGCTATGAAGTGTATATTTCCTCAGGGAACCTTGAAATACTTATTGAACAAAGATGAATTAAAGAATTTAGAGCCCGAAGGAGGTTTAATGAAAGACGCAGCTAATAACAGTCTCAAAGAAGGTTTCCTAAATGGTCTTAACAACGGAATTCCAGAGTTCGTTCATAAGACTTTCGCTGAATTCTTTGCAGCTGATTACCTACTCCAAAAGGCGAAAGTAAGACAAAATTTCGACGTGAGGGATGTAATTGTCAATCTGTACCGTGAAGAAGAATACGGCGGTGTAATGATGTTGTTCGACGCACTGGCATCGGAGTCCTTTCCCCTTCACTCTGCTGTGATGAACAACGACGCTTTATATTTGGAGCAACTCGTTATCGAAAGAGAGGATATGTTGAAAGTGGATGAGCTCGAAAGGACGCCAGTGCACTTAGGAGCCCTGCATTCTGATGAAGCAACATTGAAGAGGCTTCCAATGGATGATGAGCTAATCAAGAAGGATTTGTTTCAAATGTCACCGTTTGGGTACGCAGAGCTGCGGTCTCCATGGGACGCAAAACACGCTGGAGAGTGGGTGGAATGCTTGCGGACTGAGACTTCGGCTGTGGGAGACAGACTCAACGTGTTATGCGCTCGATGCAGTGAGGAAGCAGTGAAACATTCTACCGAAAACCTAAGCACATGTGAAACCTTGGAGCAAAAGAGACATTTTCTTGAACGAGCAATATTCACGGCTGTTATCTACGACCTACGAGGCGTTTTAGACGTGTATCTGAGCTATGTGTCCCCGAAAGAGAGTACCGTAATCCTAGACAGAGACACCATGGACCAATTAGGATCACGCAAGAAACGAATCTTGAGCTGTTCTGCAGAGCCTCAGGCAATTGAAGATCTCGATGATATCAGAGACGATTACAACAGAACTATTCCTTTTTACGCAAAGTCTGAGGTTGTTTGTAAAATGCTCCTTCCTTACTGCGATATGGGAATTCTTGATGAGGATGGAAACACAATGTTGCACATTAGCGCGGAAGAAGGAAATCTGGAGACAACACAGTTTTACCTCGCACATATATCCGTTAACAATACAAATAGATACTTTCAAACTCCTTTGCACTTGAGTGGAGATGCAAAGATTGCGAAGTTACTTCTTCGTCGTTATCACTCAGTGAATGTTCTCGATTATAAGCAACAAACTCCGATGGATATATGTGTAGAGAGAGATGATTTGGAGGTCATGAAGTTGTTACTCCTTCGCACTCGGACATGTGACACACATCACATCAAACTGGACACAACACTTCATGTGGCTTCTGACTCATTTCCCCTTAAAGCTGTGACGTTTCTTCTACCTCACATAAATGCGCACATGCCTAACTGGACAGGAGAAACGTGCTTAGACGTTGTTTGGACAAGTTGGGAATATGGGAACAGTTCGGATTCCAACGTTGTGAGGTGTCTCATCCCACACTCGCTCGTGAACTCACCTAAAACGTTCGGCTCATCACCGGTGTACGTCTGGGCGAGAGATGGTGGAAGGGAAGTGATGCAAACTCTGTGGCCTTATTTGCGACACAGTGACCCTAGGCATGCACAGAGGATCAGCAGAAGCGATATGTATGCGTGGATGGTCAGGGATTTCCAAGGAGAAATTTGGTGTCTGAAAGTTCTCTTCCTCCATTTAGATGTCATCGCTGGTGATCCTTGTAGCCGTAAACTCCTACACGATATGGCCAAGGATAAGCTATGCGTGATAAAAGAAGAAGATTACATTAATTACGTGAAGCTGTTAATGCCGCATTTAAATCTCAGTGAGCAGGATTATGTAGAACGTGGAGTAAAAAATGAGGACATTGCTACGTTATATCAAGGATGGTCGGACATGAATAAAACCGATGATCCCCACATTGACGATGTCGACACGGAAATGGTCGACGACGATGGCAATACGAAGTTGCTAATAGAAGCAGAGGAAGGTAATGTGGAAGCTGTGGAACTTCGCCTCTCCCATTCATCCGTGTGTTTTACAGATGAAGAAGAGAACACTGCATTGCACATGAGCGCGAGAAAGGGACACACAAATGTGGTGAAGTTCCTCATTCCTTTTTATACATCAGTGGACGTGATCAATGTGGATCGAAAAACGCCCATGCATGTCTGCGCCTCAAATGGACACCTGGACGTTGTAAAGGTATTATTACTCCGCTCTAGAATGAGTTCCCGTGACAAGCTTGGAAGGGCACCTCTTCACTTGGCCTGTAAACGTGGTGCCGTTGATATCGTGAACTTCCTTCTTCCGCACTCGTTCGCTAATATGCGCAACGCTTGGGGTTCCACATGCTGCGCTGTTTCCGCCAAAAGAAGCAAAATGAATGTTCTGAGATGCCTTATCCCACACTCTCTTATAAACTGTCCTGATTCCGCAGGCGATTCACCAACGTACACCTGTGCGCAACACTATATGAGAGAAGCGCTGGTGACATTATTGCCATATTCTTGCGATTATGTAGCTGCGAGTTTATTGGCGTTTTACCCGCTGTTCTGGGAGGACGCTAGGAGTACGGGAACTACGCCTTGTCTGAAACTTATGGTTCTCCACTCAGATGTCAAGGCAGTAGATAAGTATTTCTGCGCAACTCAGCCACATCCGAGAGTTTTATGTAGAGAGTGATTCATTCCTGCGTCCATCACAGACTGAGATATCACTACACCTGAAATATATATCTCTCTTGCTTCCGCATACAAATGTTTCTGCTAAGGACGACGAAGTTCAGGAACTATTACAAGGGGACCTCAAAAGTGGTCAAGATCCCGAATCGCTTGAGTGACTTTCATTCATGATGCTCCCGATTGTTTGCAACGGTTGTGGTTAAGCATCAAGTGGCACCGAGTTGTCAGTGGACACGAGCTCTGCAGATGATATCGCGGTTTTAATAGAGCTTTCAATAGCAGTATACTGAGTCCTTGCCTTCTTCTGGCAAAGCACAAATATTCAGCCAGAGTAAAAAATGTAACAAAAAACACTTTTGTGATGGCCGTGACTAAAGCGTGTTTTCTTCTTGTTCCTAATGTTACAAAGTACCGTTTCGTAGTAGGTTCATAAGATGATCCGAAAATGTGTTAAAAAATATGTTTATTCCTAATGTGCTAGTTATATGGTTAGCTACGTCATACCACAATATTAGAATACGGCTGCGTGTGATTATGTTTATATAATGCATCTCACCTTTAGTGGATATAACTGTAATACAGCGATTGAGCACCACGTTCTTAAAACAAAGTTGGTCAGTGCTATGCCTTTTAGGGTGATAATGGATTGTCATAGTTACTCGAAAGATATGTGAATTTGAATCCATCTAGCAGGGTGATACGCTTCAACACTGGAGATACATGTTTACCGCCCTTGGTGTCAAATGTATATACCCAAATGTGAAATGTAAATGACATAAAGTGTTTTTCGCGCATTGGAGAATGTTTGATTCAAATTATTTTTGGAACGCTCGCTCATTTCGCTGCAGAGTTGTGTAAAGTAACTATTGTCGAGCGAAACACATGTGCGTGACACTCGTACTTTAATTACGGCCGAATAAATGTACGGATTCCAAAGTACTTTGCCAGTTACGATTACAGATTACAGTGTAGTTACAGATTACGGCACATATTACTTTGAAGTAATCAAGGTTTGTATAAAGGAACCACGACAGATCGAAAAATACCCGTCACAAATTGAATTTGTGTACGTGCGATTAAATGATTACATGCAGTTGTACTTGGAAGTAATGTGTCCAGTTAGATGTCATCAAGAGATCCAGAAGGTTATAGGATCCAGCACAGAAATATCAAGGGAAGTGTCCCAGGAGGAGAGACGCCCACATTTCGAACAGAGACTGTTATTCTTCTGGGCAGTTCTTCTGTTCTTCATTATCATGAGCGAGATGCGGAATTAGCGGCTCGCACACCGCGCAGGACATGTCCTAGGGCCTCATAGCAGCCACAAGGACATGCGTTTCCAAGGGACACAAGCTATAGTTATGGCCGGCTTGTGAAAGCTCGGGGATGTGTGCTTTAGTTGTTATGACAGATACTTTTGCGGATTCTATCTACCCTAGCAGCACACAGTATTGGTCCAATATTGGCGCTGTCCCGGCTTCATTGGGCCTAAGGAGGGCCAATCAAGCCAATGAAAAGCAATAAGTGGTGTTATTTTGGCTCAACCACAAGTACACAAAAATGAACAAATAAGACACGCCATGTTAGAAAATGACCAGCATGTCATTGTTATTGAGATTTGAAGGAATGTCGGCCATAAGGTTACTTTCGGGAATTGCCTAGTGAACGATGGCGCTTCGTTGGCGTTACATTGGTCTGCCACCAAATCAAAGTTCCAATGTATCCAGATTTCAACCAATGTTTATATTTTAATAATCCGAAATCTCGTGATGTTAAGGCAAAAACCAGAATAGTATCGATAAAATTTAACTCGCGGTCCCGCGAAGTATTCTGGCAACAACTATTTCTGACTTTTTTGGTCGATATATGTTCTCAGTGACGGGTAGTTCTGTAGGACTACTCGAACCCCAGACCGAACGAGATCCTACTATCTCACCACTGAGTGCCACCCATTGCAGTGTGTCAGTATCCACACAAATATAAGAAGAAATATAAAAAATAGACATAAATAAATAAATATAAGAAAAAGCTGAAAGAAAAACATAATGCATTGTACTGTGATGCCTTCCCGTTGTTGTGCTGCCATTCAAACCAGTTAAAACTAGTCTATAGAGTGGCAGTTACTATGGCTACAGAGCATTCGTATTCTTCATTGGCTCACCACGGGCTTGCAATATTGGACCAATATTGGCAGTTTCATCGGCGTATTACCAGACCTTTGTTGCACGGCCTATATACTGGACCAACGTTATTTATATTGGCTGCCAACCTTGGACCGTTATGGGCCCAATTATGGTGTGCTGTTTGTAGAGTTATCTTTATACAGTTACCAAATCTAACAAATATCTTGTAAACACTGACAGACCAATAAAATAAATCTCTCCCTCTCTCTGAAAAATAAAAAAATAAAAATATCTTCGCAGCCATCTTGTGCTTGCACCACATCACTTTCATAGCTGCTTTCATACCGTGCATTCGTGCTGCCCAAACTCGACATACGCATCGGCCATATGGGATCCTCATCAAGAGTACTTCATTCAAGCATTAGAGTCAGTTAAAAACAGGGTGATGCGCTTCATTACATTTAACTATTCCAGAGACGCGAGTGTTGCACGTATAAAGAAAAACCTTGACGTTGATCTTCTCTCGTCAAGACGGTTGATAGCCAGGTTGTTCCTCTTCCATAAAATTTATCACAACACAAACGCTCCCGATCGTCTCCTAGTCCCTGCTAACTACTACATTTCATCTCGTCCGGACCACATCCGTAAGATTAAGCTTCCGCACTGTAATATCACTTCCTTTCTAATATCATTCTTTCCTATAGAAATTACCAGTGATGGCCAGTAATTAACTACATGTAGTTAAACTACTAGTTAAACTACCTGATTGTAGTTAAAAAGTAGTTATCAACTACTTGCAGAAATGTAGTGTGCAACTATTAGTTAAACTACTATTTCGAGTAGTTAAGTACAGTAGTTAGGTTACTGCAGGCGCCAACTACTTCCGATTTTGCCGCAAGCTCTACGGCACGATTGTGCTTCCCACTTTTACCGTGAGCTACTTGTTTTATGGGAACGGAGATGCAGAACAATTGTGCCGTGCATGCGTACTAAATCTTTTACTTTCATCACTGCATGTGATTCATGTTTCGCTGTCCAAGGACATTATAGAATGGGATTGCTGTTGATGGACAACGTTAAGTAGTTAGAGATGTAGTTAAAATGCATTGCAGTAGTTAAAGAAGTAGTTTAACTACCTCCCCTGAAAAGTAGTTGAACTACTAGTTAAACTACTCCATTGCAAAGTAGTTCGTAGTTATAGTTAAACTACTGTAGAAGTAGTTAGTGGCCATCACTGGAAATTACTGACTGGAATCACCAGCCCGAACGTGTTGCTTGTACACACGACACTGCTAGTTAACAACAACAACGTAGATGTTTTTAACATCGTTACAGGCAGGGTGTCGAACCGAACCCGAACCGAAGAACGTACCCGAAACGAAATGTTCATGACTCTGTTGTTCCAGCAAGTACCGTCGTTTACGTAACGCTGTCCATCTGATTAGGCTTCCTTTAAGTGTATCTTGCTGGCATGTGTCGCTTACCGATATCTTTACCGCGCGTCATTAAGTCCCTCCTACACTCTAAGGAAAAAAGGAGTACTTTTACTCCTTTTGAGGAGTAATTGCATTGCCACAAAAAATAGTCCCTTTCGGGAGTAAATGCACGGGAGTAAATGAATGTCACAGAGTGAAGACCGCATTTCACGCGCTGTCGTAAGAGTCCCAGGTACATAATTGGTGCGCATGCATGAAAATACTTTGAAGCAAACCGTCAACCGTGATATAGCGAGTGATATTAGATCTTGCGCCATACATAGGGCACAATTTGCGAAGAAAGATGCGCTAACTGTTTCTTACTCTGCGTGGCTGGAAAATTGCTACGTTGTCTGTGTTATACAGCCTTATGCCCTTCAAATTGACCAAGGGCACATATTTACGGTGACTGTTGCATTCAGGAGACCATTCGTGAAGTTTAGTGACAATTTGCAGTCCTGGGGAGTAAATGTCAGGACTAAATGTTGGGTTAGGGGAGTAAAATGGGGAGTAATTGCAGACTAGGGGAGTAGAAGCTGCAATTACTCCCCGTTTCACTCCTTTTTTTTCTTAGAGTGTACATCGCTTACGGCTGAATGTTGCCTTTACGCCGTACTACCGTTACCAGATAGGGTGTGCCAGTAGCCCCATGTACCCGGAGTGTGGTGTGCCAGCGACCGCGGACCATGTGATCACAGCATGTGCCACTTATAGGAGAGAGCGTCACTTGTTGGCAACCGACTTTGCGCGGATTGAGGAGCCGACCTCTTGACCTCAGACTCATTTTGGGACCATGGGACACACGAAAGCAGATGTCCGTCTTGCGACCCTTCGTCAAATTCCTGGAAACTACCGGCCTGATCGACTCTCTCTAAAACCCCGTCAGCGTCGTCAGCATCATCCTCATCACCACCCTCTCATTTTTCCCCAATAGCCATGGGGTAGCATTCTGCTCAATGAGCGGAAGTCATCCCCATATCATCGTCATCATGTATTTCTCTCTCTCTCTCTTGCTGGCACTGCGGGTGTGAAAAAAAGAGATTTTGGGAAGAGAAAGTAGCAGGACTGTAGCGGACGACGACAACGACGACAACGATGGCCACGCGCGTGGAGCACCCGCTCTCAGTTCCACCGGCGCGGCCATGGAGATAGGCCACCGTCACCGCCTCTCCGTGGCATACCATCATCGCCGGTCGGGGCTCATGTAGAGGAAGGCCACCGTCCTCTACATTTGGTGACCCGGACAAAGAACATCACGTCCGGAGCAATTCGGCCCTTCACCATCCCAAATTTCTGACCACGCCATCGAGCAGCACTACCTCCGGCACACACGGCCCACCTTCACTCATACCGCACTCTTCGCTCTCTCTCACCTACGCTTCTCTCTTCGCTCAAGTCTTCTCACGCTTCTCACTGCCGGCCGCGACACTCGAGCCTTGCGCTCACCTGCCGGTTGCGGCAGTCGCGGCAGCCGACGCCTCGGCACGCTTAAGCCCGTCTCGGCACCTCACTCACTCCACCTGGGACTATCGAGCTTCGGCACCCGTGCCGGTCGCGGCACCCCAGGACCACGACACCGAGCGCCTCACTCTCTCTGCGACGGATCGCTGTTCCCGTCCACACCTACCACAAGGATGACTACCTACACACGGATCGCTGTTCCCGTCTTCATCCTCTCTGAAATGCCGCCAACGTGTGCCGTGCAGCTTTTCCCAGACGCGTTAACTCCAGCTCTTCCGATGCGTCCGCAACGCATCTGACGGCCGGGGGACCCCTGTAGCGGACGACGACAACGACGACAACGATGGCCACGCGCGTGGAGCACCCGCTCTCAGTTCCACCGGCGCGGCCATGGAGATAGGCCACCGTCACCGCCTCTCCGTGGCATACCATCATCGCCGGTCGGGGCTCATGTAGAGGAAGACCACCGTCCTCTACAGGACTACACCGCTTCATCTGCGTAGACACTATTTGAAATAACCGTTCATCCATTCCTCCTGTCTCGCGCTAAAGGGAGTACCTGACCGCTAAAAACGTCAATGCAAACATCAGCAGTAAGCTATTAGCCACGCATTTCCCGATAAAAGCAATTCTATGGAACATAAAAAAAATGGAAGCGTTGAACCGGTTCGCGAGGCGGTTCGACTTTTGACATGGCCGAATAGGAACTGAACCGGAACGAAATCAAAGCAACGCGAACATGAACCGAACCCGTATTTTTAGCGGTTCAACACCCTGGTTAGAAGTATGTCAAACTGCTGAAAATATGTACAATCTAGGTACATTTCGTATGTACACATATCCGGTGAAATTCGACAGAATTTTTTTTTGATTATTTACACTATTTACAGTGATCCCTCGTTATTATGACCACGGTCGTTCCCGTAAACTTTGGTCATAATGCGGAATTGTCATATTAACGGGAGGGGGGATTTGCAGAGGTTTCACTGCGTTGTTTCCCAGGAGTATGGTCGTAAAACGCGTATGTCAGATTATCGGGGGTCATATTAACGAGGGTTCACTGTATACATAACCCAAATCCCTTGTCAGAAAACGAGGTTCCCTAGAGCAACGCACCCATACTTCACACATATGGATCGACTAGACCAATGACACAGGGATTCCTGCTCCCCTAGCGAAAAGAGAGACGATGCTCAAGGAAGTCACGGAACACACACATAACAAGGGTAAGTCGAGGATGCATTGCTCGAGTACCGGCGATTCTGAGCTACAGCCCGACATATGACAGAGTACGTATGATACAATTATTATTACCTAATACTGATAAAGGTCCGGTTTCACCAATGCTGGTTAACTGTGAACCGAGATCAAGCGTTGTAAAAACTTAGTTAACGCTCAATTCTTTTTTTGTAAGCGTTAGTTGGGGCGATGTGATGAATGTTCCAGTAACAATAAGTCTCAGAGAACAAGGAGCAGTCAAAACAGGGACAACGACACAAGACACACAAACAGTCTCCTGTGTGGAGGTCCTGGGGAGCTCCTGGGGAGCCTCCTGAGGAGCTCCTGAGGAGCCTCTGTTTGTGTGTCTTCTTGTGTCGTTGTCCCTGTTTTGACTGCTCCTTGTCCTCTGAGTCATGTACCAACAAGCCCATCAAGCTACTCTTAACAATAAGTCCCATTTGTGAAGCACAGTTAAGCGTTAACTTAAGTTAACAGTTAAGTTAAGGAACCGTTGATCTCGGTTGATCTCAGGTGCTAATCTGCGTTGGTGAAACCGGGCTAAAATTGCATAAACACAGTCTAACTGGTGGACGAAATCAATTCAGGAGAGCTTCGTTGCGTATTTTAGTCAATTCTGGTTGCCATTGCTCTGCCTAATACCCCACATCGCGTGAAATCGTCATTAGGCAGCGATCGTGATCGTCCTCAGATGCGTTCAATGCGGGTCTCGCCGATATCCCCGACAACACACTGTCATCCCAGGGACGTAATAAGAGCATCATGCATGGACGTGGGTGACATCCCCAGGATGGTGAATCTGATCCTCAAATCATCCTCAACATGTCATTTTGGCACTAAGATAGCGTCCCCACGGTATCCTAAGAGCATCCACAGACGCTATACGTGAGGACAACTTCAGAACAGCGCCAGAGCACTTCTAGGATGAACCATTCTTTCGATTTTTCTTTTTATTTTTTATGTGCTGACACATTCAACCGATATCAACGTTTTTTTTTTATATTGCGCATGCACAGAAAACAGTTGCATACGGATTCCATTCATATTGGTTAACTGCCACAATAAAGTCTGGCTGTTCTTTTCTAGCGCATTCCATAGCGGACAATAAGCGCAGCAGTTTAAAAAGGAAGCAGTGAGAAATATAAAAGACATAGAAAAAAACACACTCCGAAAGCTACTCCTATTCGCTCCGAGATCTATCAGTGTCGCCGCGCTGCGGAGAACGGAGAACTACCAGAGTGTGGACGCGTCGTCTGCTTTTACATGTTTATTCCAGGTTCAGTGCTGTAGGTGGAGCACTGGGGAACCGAACGGTATCGTACCATCGCGGCACAAGTGAATATACCCAAGAACAGGTCCCCCAAGGTCGCCATTTTCCCATGTATTTGTTCCTATCCCGATGCGTGCAATGCCGGAGGCCGCCCTTAGATACCCCATTGTTACCAGACGTTGGCTTGCGTTGGATTGTAGCGCGCTAAAGATCCAGTTGAAGCACAATCCAAGCCAGGCCAAGTCACCGAAGGGGAAATGGATGACTGCGCCTGCGGCGTCTGGTACGACAGGTACGCTATGTGATGCACGCAGCCGTGCACTAGATCCTTCCGATCGCTCAACACGTTTAAAAACTGGACTAAAAAGTGAAACACGACACAGAAAGTTGTTATACGCGTTTTATTTGGACATAGAAAGACTAGATTCATTCGCAGAAACAACAAAAAACATTTTGCCGCTAAACTCAGCGCGCTGAAGTGATCCGGAACGGCAACAGTGGGGTATCTAGTGGCGGCCTTCTTCGTTGCACGCTTTTCGGAGGTGAGTTTGGGGGACCTGCCCAAGAATTACGGAAAAGAACCATCAACTCCGAATGTCGGTCCACGTGTTATCCACACTAGAATGGTGACAGTGTCGCCCCCTATAGATCGATCTCGCGGCGAATTCCCATTCTCTTCCCAAGCGAAAACAGATACTATTTGTTGCTTGTTATGCGACCCTGCGTGCGAGGGTTACGTCGACCCTCGCCTGCAACACAAAACAAAGGGTGAGCTGTCCACGTTTCTTTCGATTACGCAAAGAAAAAATACGCCAAGCGAGGAAATAGGATTACAGAAGATATTTCGCTCTAAAGTAAATTGAAGTTTAGAAAAGACTGGACAAAGTGAATGGAATGGGTATCAGAGAGCGATAGAAGTGTGCCCAATCTTGACTGAGGGATAAACATGAGTGGCATTGAAGTTAAAGTTGGGTCAAAACATCAGGGGGCAAAATGAAATAGGATTACAGAAGATATTTCGCTCTAAAGTAAATTGAACTTTAGAAAAGACTGGACAAAGTGAATGGAATGGGTATCGGAGAGCGATAGAAGTGTGCCCTATCTTGACTGAGGGATAACATGAGTGGCTTTGAAGTCAAATTTGGGTCAGAACATCAGGGGGCAAAATGAAATAGGATTACAGAAGATATTTCGCTCTAAAGTAAGTTGAAGTTTAGAAAAGACTGGACATAGTGAATGGAATGGGTATCGGAGAGCGATAGAAGTGTGCCCTATCTTGACTGAGGGATAAACATGAGTGGCTTTGAAGTCAAATTTGGGTCAGAACATCAGGGGGCAAAATGAAATAGGATTACAGAAGATATTTCGCTCTAAAGTAAGTTGAAGTTTAGAAAAGACTGGACATAGTGAATAGAATGGGTATCGGAGAGCGATAGAAGTGTGCGCTATCTTGACTGAGGGATAAACATGAGTGGCTTTGAAGTCAAATTTGGGGCAGAACATCAGGGGGCAAAATGAAATAGGATTACAGAAGATATTTCGCTCTAAAGTAAGTTGAAGTTTAGAAAAGACTGGACATAGTGAATAGAATGGGTATCGGAGAGCGATAGAAGTGTGCGCTATCTTGACTGAGGGATAAACATGAGTGGCTTTGAAGTCAAATTTGGGTCAGAACATCAGGGGGCAAAATGAAATAGGATTACAGAAGATATTTCGCTCTAAAGTAAGTTGAAGTTTAGAAAAGACTGGACATAGTGAATAGAATGGGTATCGGAGAGCGATAGAAGTGTGCGCTATCTTGACTGAGGGATAAACATGAGTGGCTTTGAAGTCAAATTTGGGGCAGAACATCAGGGGGCAAAATGAAATAGGATTACAGAAGATATTTCGCTCTAAAGTAAGTTGAAGTTTAGAAAAGACTGGACATAGTGAATAGAATGGGTATCGGAGAGCGATAGAAGTGTGCGCTATCTTGACTGAGGGATAAACATGAGTGGCTTTGAAGTCAAATTTGGGTCAGAACATCAGGGGGCAAAATGAAATAGGATTACAGAAGATATTTCGCTCTAAAGTAAGTTGAAGTTTAGAAAAGACTGGACATAGTGAATAGAATGGGTATCGGAGAGCGATAGAAGTGTGCGCTATCTTGACTGAGGGATAAACATGAGTGGCTTTGAAGTCAAATTTGGGTCAGAACATCAGGGGGCAAAATGAAATAGGATTACAGAAGATATTTCGCTCTAAAGTAAGTTGAAGTTTAGAAAAGACTGGACATAGTGAATAGAATGGGTATCGGAGAGCGATAGAAGTGTGCGCTATCTTGACTGAGGGATAAACATGAGTGGCTTTGAAGTCAAATTTGGGTCAGAACATCAGGGGGCAAAATGAAATAGGATTACAGAAGATATTTCGCTCTAAAGTAAGTTGAAGTTTAGAAAAGACTGGACATAGTGAATAGAATGGGTATCGGAGAGCGATAGAAGTGTGCGCTATCTTGACTGAGGGATAAACATGAGTGGCTTTGAAGTCAAATTTGGGTCAGAACATCAGGGGGCAAAATGAAATAGGATTACAGAAGATATTTCGCTCTAAAGTAAGTTGAAGTTTAGAAAAGACTGGACATAGTGAATAGAATGGGTATCGGAGAGCGATAGAAGTGTGCGCTATCTTGACTGAGGGATAAACATGAGTGGCTTTGAAGTCAAATTTGGGGCAGAACATCAGGGGGCAAAATGAAATAGGATTACAGAAGATATTTCGCTCTAAAGTAAGTTGAAGTTTAGAAAAGACTGGACATAGTGAATAGAATGGGTATCGGAGAGCGATAGAAGTGTGCGCTATCTTGACTGAGGGATAAACATGAGTGGCTTTGAAGTCAAATTTGGGTCAGAACATCAGGGGGCAAAATGAAATAGGATTACAGAAGATATTTCGCTCTAAAGTAAGTTGAAGTTTAGAAAAGACTGGACATAGTGAATAGAATGGGTATCGGAGAGCGATAGAAGTGTGCGCTATCTTGACTGAGGGATAAACATGAGTGGCTTTGAAGTCAAATTTGGGTCAGAACATCAGGGGGCAAAATGAAATAGGATTACAGAAGATATTTCGCTCTAAAGTAAGTTGAAGTTTAGAAAAGACTGGACATAGTGAATAGAATGGGTATCGGAGAGCGATAGAAGTGTGCGCTATCTTGACTGAGGGATAAACATGAGTGGCTTTGAAGTCAAATTTGGGTCAGAACATCAGGGGGCAAAATGAAATAGGATTACAGAAGATATTTCGCTCTAAAGTAAGTTGAAGTTTAGAAAAGACTGGACATAGTGAATAGAATGGGTATCGGAGAGCGATAGAAGTGTGCGCTATCTTGACTGAGGGATAAACATGAGTGGCTTTGAAGTCAAATTTGGGTCAGAACATCAGGGGGCAAAATGAAATAGGATTACAGAAGATATTTCGCTCTAAAGTAAGTTGAAGTTTAGAAAAGACTGGACATAGTGAATAGAATGGGTATCGGAGAGCGATAGAAGTGTGCGCTATCTTGACTGAGGGATAAACATGAGTGGCTTTGAAGTCAAATTTGGGTCAGAACATCAGGGGGCAAAATGAAATAGGATTACAGAAGATATTTCGCTCTAAAGTAAGTTGAAGTTTAGAAAAGACTGGACATAGTGAATAGAATGGGTATCGGAGAGCGATAGAAGTGTGCGCTATCTTGACTGAGGGATAAACATGAGTGGCTTTGAAGTCAAATTTGGGTCAGAACATCAGGGGGCAAAATGAAATAGGATTACAGAAGATATTTCGCTCTAAAGTAAGTTGAAGTTTAGAAAAGACTGGACATAGTGAATAGAATGGGTATCGGAGAGCGATAGAAGTGTGCGCTATCTTGACTGAGGGATAAACATGAGTGGCTTTGAAGTCAAATTTGGGTCAGAACATCAGGGGGCAAAATGAAATAGGATTACAGAAGATATTTCGCTCTAAAGTAAGTTGAAGTTTAGAAAGACTGGACATAGTGAATAGAATGGGTATCGGAGAGCGATAGAAGTGTGCGCTATCTTGACTGAGGGATAAACATGAGTGGCTTTGAAGTCAAATTTGGGTCAGAACATCAGGGGGCAAAATGAAATAGGATTACAGAAGATATTTCGCTCTAAAGTAAGTTGAAGTTTAGAAAAGACTGGACATAGTGAATAGAATGGGTATCGGAGAGCGATAGAAGTGTGCGCTATCTTGACTGAGGGATAAACATGAGTGGCTTTGAAGTCAAATTTGGGTCAGAACATCAGGGGGCAAAATGAAATAGGATTACAGAAGATATTTCGCTCTAAAGTAAGTTGAAGTTTAGAAAAGACTGGACATAGTGAATAGAATGGGTATCGGAGAGCGATAGAAGTGTGCGCTATCTTGACTGAGGGATAAACATGAGTGGCTTTGAAGTCAAATTTGGGTCAGAACATCAGGGGGCAAAATGAAATAGGATTACAGAAGATATTTCGCTCTAAAGTAAGTTGAAGTTTAGAAAAGACTGGACATAGTGAATAGAATGGGTATCGGAGAGCGATAGAAGTGTGCGCTATCTTGACTGAGGGATAAACATGAGTGGCTTTGAAGTCAAATTTGGGTCAGAACATCAGGGGGCAAAATGAAATAGGATTACAGAAGATATTTCGCTCTAAAGTAAGTTGAAGTTTAGAAAAGACTGGACATAGTGAATAGAATGGGTATCGGAGAGCGATAGAAGTGTGCGCTATCTTGACTGAGGGATAAACATGAGTGGCTTTGAAGTCAAATTTGGGTCAGAACATCAGGGGGCAAAATGAAATAGGATTACAGAAGATATTTCGCTCTAAAGTAAGTTGAAGTTTAGAAAAGACTGGACATAGTGAATAGAATGGGTATCGGAGAGCGATAGAAGTGTGCGCTATCTTGACTGAGGGATAAACATGAGTGGCTTTGAAGTCAAATTTGGGTCAGAACATCAGGGGGCAAAATGAAATAGGATTACAGAAGATATTTCGCTCTAAAGTAAGTTGAAGTTTAGAAAAGACTGGACATAGTGAATAGAATGGGTATCGGAGAGCGATAGAAGTGTGCGCTATCTTGACTGAGGGATAAACATGAGTGGCTTTGAAGTCAAATTTGGGTCAGAACATCAGGGGGCAAAATGAAATAGGATTACAGAAGATATTTCGCTCTAAAGTAAGTTGAAGTTTAGAAAAGACTGGACATAGTGAATAGAATGGGTATCGGAGAGCGATAGAAGTGTGCGCTATCTTGACTGAGGGATAAACATGAGTGGCTTTGAAGTCAAATTTGGGTCAGAACATCAGGGGGCAAATGAAATAGGATTACAGAAGATATTTCGCTCTAAAGTAAGTTGAAGTTTAGAAAAGACTGGACATAGTGAATAGAATGGGTATCGGAGAGCGATAGAAGTGTGCGCTATCTTGACTGAGGGATAAACATGAGTGGCTTTGAAGTCAAATTTGGGTCAGAACATCAGGGGGCAAAATGAAATAGGATTACAGAAGATATTTCGCTCTAAAGTAAGTTGAAGTTTAGAAAAGACTGGACATAGTGAATAGAATGGGTATCGGAGAGCGATAGAAGTGTGCGCTATCTTGACTGAGGGATAAACATGAGTGGCTTTGAAGTCAAATTTGGGTCAGAACATCAGGGGGCAAAATGAAATAGGATTACAGAAGATATTTCGCTCTAAGTAAGTTGAAGTTTAGAAAAGACTGGACATAGTGAATAGAATGGGTATCGGAGAGCGATAGAAGTGTGCGCTATCTTGACTGAGGGATAAACATGAGTGGCTTTGAAGTCAAATTTGGGTCAGAACATCAGGGGGCAAAATGAAATAGGATTACAGAAGATATTTCGCTCTAAAGTAAGTTGAAGTTTAGAAAAGACTGGACATAGTGAATAGAATGGGTATCGGAGAGCGATAGAAGTGTGCGCTATCTTGACTGAGGGATAAACATGAGTGGCTTTGAAGTCAAATTTGGGTCAGAACATCAGGGGGCAAAATGAAATAGGATTACAGAAGATATTTCGCTCTAAAGTAAGTTGAAGTTTAGAAAAGACTGGACATAGTGAATAGAATGGGTATCGGAGAGCGATAGAAGTGTGCGCTATCTTGACTGAGGGATAAACATGAGTGGCTTTGAAGTCAAATTTGGGTCAGAACATCAGGGGGCAAAATGAAATAGGATTACAGAAGATATTTCGCTCTAAAGTAAGTTGAAGTTTAGAAAAGACTGGACATAGTGAATAGAATGGGTATCGGAGAGCGATAGAAGTGTGCGCTATCTTGACTGAGGGATAAACATGAGTGGCTTTGAAGTCAAATTTGGGTCAGAACATCAGGGGGCAAAATGAAATAGGATTACAGAAGATATTTCGCTCTAAAGTAAGTTGAAGTTTAGAAAAGACTGGACATAGTGAATAGAATGGGTATCGGAGAGCGATAGAAGTGTGCGCTATCTTGACTGAGGGATAAACATGAGTGGCTTTGAAGTCAAATTTGGGGCAGAACATCAGGGGGCAAAATGAAATAGGATTACAGAAGATATTTCGCTCTAAAGTAAGTTGAAGTTTAGAAAAGACTGGACATAGTGAATAGAATGGGTATCGGAGAGCGATAGAAGTGTGCGCTATCTTGACTGAGGGATAAACATGAGTGGCTTTGAAGTCAAATTTGGGTCAGAACATCAGGGGGCAAAATGAAATAGGATTACAGAAGATATTTCGCTCTAAAGTAAGTTGAAGTTTAGAAAAGACTGGACATAGTGAATAGAATGGGTATCGGAGAGCGATAGAAGTGTGCGCTATCTTGACTGAGGGATAAACATGAGTGGCTTTGAAGTCAAATTTGGGGCAGAACATCAGGGGGCAAAATGAAATAGGATTACAGAAGATATTTCGCTCTAAAGTAAGTTGAAGTTTAGAAAAGACTGGACATAGTGAATAGAATGGGTATCGGAGAGCGATAGAAGTGTGCGCTATCTTGACTGAGGGATAAACATGAGTGGCTTTGAAGTCAAATTTGGGTCAGAACATCAGGGGGCAAAATGAAATAGGATTACAGAAGATATTTCGCTCTAAAGTAAGTTGAAGTTTAGAAAAGACTGGACATAGTGAATAGAATGGGTATCGGAGAGCGATAGAAGTGTGCGCTATCTTGACTGAGGGATAAACATGAGTGGCTTTGAAGTCAAATTTGGGGCAGAACATCAGGGGGCAAAATGAAATAGGATTACAGAAGATATTTCGCTCTAAAGTAAGTTGAAGTTTAGAAAAGACTGGACATAGTGAATAGAATGGGTATCGGAGAGCGATAGAAGTGTGCGCTATCTTGACTGAGGGATAAACATGAGTGGCTTTGAAGTCAAATTTGGGTCAGAACATCAGGGGGCAAAATGAAATAGGATTACAGAAGATATTTCGCTCTAAAGTAAGTTGAAGTTTAGAAAAGACTGGACATAGTGAATAGAATGGGTATCGGAGAGCGATAGAAGTGTGCGCTATCTTGACTGAGGGATAAACATGAGTGGCTTTGAAGTCAAATTTGGGGCAGAACATCAGGGGGCAAAATGAAATAGGATTACAGAAGATATTTCGCTCTAAAGTAAGTTGAAGTTTAGAAAAGACTGGACATAGTGAATAGAATGGGTATCGGAGAGCGATAGAAGTGTGCGCTATCTTGACTGAGGGATAAACATGAGTGGCTTTGAAGTCAAATTTGGGTCAGAACATCAGGGGGCAAAATGAAATAGGATTACAGAAGATATTTCGCTCTAAAGTAAGTTGAAGTTTAGAAAAGACTGGACATAGTGAATAGAATGGGTATCGGAGAGCGATAGAAGTGTGCGCTATCTTGACTGAGGGATAAACATGAGTGGCTTTGAAGTCAAATTTGGGGCAGAACATCAGGGGGCAAAATGAAATAGGATTACAGAAGATATTTCGCTCTAAAGTAAGTTGAAGTTTAGAAAAGACTGGACATAGTGAATAGAATGGGTATCGGAGAGCGATAGAAGTGTGCGCTATCTTGACTGAGGGATAAACATGAGTGGCTTTGAAGTCAAATTTGGGTCAGAACATCAGGGGGCAAAATGAAATAGGATTACAGAAGATATTTCGCTCTAAAGTAAGTTGAAGTTTAGAAAAGACTGGACATAGTGAATAGAATGGGTATCGGAGAGCGATAGAAGTGTGCGCTATCTTGACTGAGGGATAAACATGAGTGGCTTTGAAGTCAAATTTGGGTCAGAACATCAGGGGGCAAAATGAAATAGGATTACAGAAGATATTTCGCTCTAAAGTAAGTTGAAGTTTAGAAAAGACTGGACATAGTGAATAGAATGGGTATCGGAGAGCGATAGAAGTGTGCGCTATCTTGACTGAGGGATAAACATGAGTGGCTTTGAAGTCAAATTTGGGGCAGAACATCAGGGGGCAAAATGAAATAGGATTACAGAAGATATTTCGCTCTAAAGTAAGTTGAAGTTTAGAAAAGACTGGACATAGTGAATAGAATGGGTATCGGAGAGCGATAGAAGTGTGCGCTATCTTGACTGAGGGATAAACATGAGTGGCTTTGAAGTCAAATTTGGGTCAGAACATCAGGGGGCAAAATGAAATAGGATTACAGAAGATATTTCGCTCTAAAGTAAGTTGAAGTTTAGAAAAGACTGGACATAGTGAATAGAATGGGTATCGGAGAGCGATAGAAGTGTGCGCTATCTTGACTGAGGGATAAACATGAGTGGCTTTGAAGTCAAATTTGGGTCAGAACATCAGGGGGCAAAATGAAATAGGATTACAGAAGATATTTCGCTCTAAAGTAAGTTGAAGTTTAGAAAAGACTGGACATAGTGAATAGAATGGGTATCGGAGAGCGATAGAAGTGTGCGCTATCTTGACTGAGGGATAAACATGAGTGGCTTTGAAGTCAAATTTGGGTCAGAACATCAGGGGGCAAAATGAAATAGGATTACAGAAGATATTTCGCTCTAAAGTAAGTTGAAGTTTAGAAAAGACTGGACATAGTGAATAGAATGGGTATCGGAGAGCGATAGAAGTGTGCGCTATCTTGACTGAGGGATAAACATGAGTGGCTTTGAAGTCAAATTTGGGGCAGAACATCAGGGGGCAAAATGAAATAGGATTACAGAAGATATTTCGCTCTAAGTAAGTTGAAGTTTAGAAA